>NC_060126.1:417201909-417504217 GCF_021461395.2 Schistocerca americana | reverse complement strand
GCTAAAACTCTGAACTTTTTTACTTGTTATTGACAGCGATATTACTTTGACATAGATCTTCAATGGTAGAAATAGCACCTTTAGTTTGATCATAAAAATAATTTTTAGAAAATTGCATAATTTCTTAAGACCTTGATTAAAAAATTCAAGTCTTGATTCCTGAGAAAATTAGATACTTGATATTAAATCTGGGGATTTTATTAAACATGGCTCTATATCCTGGCAAAGCTTTGCTTTATTACCTAAGATAGTTCCTGAGAAAATGGGAAACAAATATATTGAATTTAAATTATTAGGATAGGACGTTGATACTCCCATTAACTCTTACATCTACTATAAATTTTTCTTGTCCATAGTGTTGCATGATTTCTCCAAGATATTTATATTTACTACCAGTCTGTCGTTGGAAGAATTTTGCTACATTTTCAGTATAGATAACGAATTTTGTTTTTTCAAACAAACTCCATTGGCTATACTTTACAGAAGATTTATATCAGTAACTTCTTCTGTTAGGTTTTCTGAAGTTATTACAAAATCGTTTGAAAAAGATAGTTGAATTCCATTTGATTCTGTTCTCAGAATTATTGTGATTTATTTTTAGCACTAAATTCCAGATACTTGCATTTTTTTCTCATACACACCTAAACAGCAATAACAATGATTGTTGTCCCCTCATCAAATGACAGACATATACTTACTATAACTTTCCTATTTCTTAGAATTTTATAAGTTGTGTTTGATAATTTTGCTTGCACACCAAAACTCTCTTATAATTCTGTCTATTGTTTCTCTCGCTTCAGAAACTAATGTAATTTTGTAATCAATAAATTATACTATTGTAGGTTTGCTGCTTAACATTCTGCAGAGAATTTTTTAGTTTGAGTTAAAAATCTTTTCTGAGCAAGATCTTCTCTTTAGAAAACCAACATGATATTCAACCAGCTAGTTCTGAGGTTCCTTCAGCTCCATTCAGAAGAACTTCTGGCAATATTTTTATACTAGTGGTAGAAGAATTTGTATCAACCAAATGACTTATTTATGTAACTAAATCAGCTTATTTTACAATTGTTGGCTTAAGGTCATGAACACACATAATGAAGAAAAACAAAGAGTAAATTTATGCACAATTGTGAAAACCAAGAAATTTATCTTGAGACAATTGAAAATCAATGAAAATCTGTGAAACATTTTTAGTAGAAATGACACTCGATTTTGTTCATCTGCCTTTTATGTAAAGGGAGGATTGATGCTGTTTTCTACTCTTCTGGAAAGTTTTATGTTTTCCAAGTATTCTGAAAAAATAAATTTTGATATATTATATTCTTTGGTTATAACCATTCCAATAATCGCCTTGTAAATGAGTCTTCACCAATTGCTTTGATAGTTTAGGGTATTTTGATTTCTTCATGAATTTCTAGCTATATTGGTGGGAAATCTTCCTCAAGATTTTTTGCTATTGCTGAAAATTCTAATTCAACTGCTAGAACTGGAAACTTTAAAGCTCTGCCAAAATGTTGCCAATATTTCACAGTTTCCCATTTCACTAATTTAATTTTTAAACCAAGAACTTGGTGTTTGATGCCCTAAAAGTATATGTCTGATAAGAAATTATAATAGTATTTTTCATGAGAGTTTCTTTTGTTCCTATAAACCCATTTTTCAAAGGTTCTTTTTCATGTTTCTTTTCTCTCTTGTCTAAATTTTCCTAGGTGATTTTTTTATGACATCTCCATTTTCTAAAGTTGTTTTCTTTTTATTCTTGGCCAATCCTAAATTTTCTCTGCGACTTTAGAAAGTTATTATAGATCATGCCACCCACAGTTTTGATAATGCTGTGTTATTGTTGGTTTAATGGTGTCAGAAAAGAAAAATATAGTTGCATTAGCTTCTATGCAAGCAGGAAAGGCGTTGAGGTAATCCACATACCACTGAATTGTGGCCTTAGTCTTCTTCAGCATTATCCCAAAACATTGTAAGTATGTTAGCTGGCTTTTTGGTTTTGCCTTCGTATTGCAACTGAGAGTGAAAACTTAAGGCAGGACACTATTTACCAATGAGTAACATAATCTGATGAAAGTCTATCATTTATGCACTGATTATTAAGTATCTGTCTCACATTTCAGTTGCTATTATCTCTTTTCTGTTTCCTGACATCTGCAGTAACATTTGTGGAACACTCAAGAGCTTTGTTAAAGTATACAGAATGAAAGTTGTTTCAATAAAATGAGATTAATGGAATGTAACATATACTTATGGACTGAAAAAAAACCTTCTACATCGTTCAGAAGAGGGATGTCACGATTAAGAGAAAAATTATTTTTATTTATTTGGTTTGTTGAAAGAAGTACATTTAGTATCAGTTTCTTTGAAGCATAAAGATCCTAATATTTAGAGATGTGTGCACTCATTTACTCTTTGTGTTTCATCATTATGAGTGTATTTAGTCTTAAGTTAACTGTTGTAATGGGCTTAAGCTTAGTCAAATATATATATCACCTAGTCAGTACAAAAATGTTAATTCTCTCTTCAAATACTTCATTAAGTTATGGTCCTAGGCAAATACACAACTTGTTTTACGAGTATAGCGATAAGTTCCTCAGAAAAACTTTGTCAGCACCCATTACTAGGCGTCATTACATAATCTCAATCACGATATCCTCGGACGAAAAGTAATCTACGTTGGCTGAAGAAGCCTCTATGAAAGATCTCGCGAAATTAAATAGGGATAATTCTCAAGTTTCAAAATTACAGATGACTGCATTTCTTAGTGCTTAAGAAGTTTTTGATGATGTAATTGGAACATGAGTTCAACTGGCTAAAACTGATGATACGGTCTGAAATCGTGAATAAGAGCAAATTTCAAGGCTATGTCCCCAATTTCCTCAACAGCAGAGGAAAATCAAATGTAAAATCTGTCATATTGTGAGGTAGCTCATAGAATGTGCAAAAGTTGAGATTCATACATGAGCAACGATCAGACATCAGGAAGTTAACTATAACACAGCCTTTTCTTGTATATCGGATGAATGTGAATGATTCAGTCGTTGCTCACCTAGCTTAAGTTGAAAACCTGGCACCACAGCTTATAAATGTTGTAGAAAGTGTGTCAAGTGTAGTGTAGAGGCAAAAATTATTGTGTAACTGGCACCAAAGTACAATGTTTAGCCATATGGCTGAGAACTGCCCTGTCCAACCAGTTAGCTAGCTTAGTTGACGACAAATAACGCACTAACGTTATCTCCTTTGCGGGGATGACAAGAACTTTATTTGTTCGTAGGTCAAGTAACATATAACATCTCTTAGATGCTGTGTACACCAAGACAAAACTTGCGAGAAAACGAATAAGACTCTTGAGGACTGGTTACTATGAGCTATGAAGATGGCAGTCATGACAGAACTCAACTCAGCGTAAACATGAACACAATAAATTGCTATAACCTATGAGTAAACAGCATGGAGTTTATAGACAAAACAGCACTCCTGGCGGCCAGTGTGATACTAATTTGACAGTGTGAATACGAACACTCGTGGCATGACACATGTGTGAAACACTCATGCAATACACTTTAGAGAATTGCTGGCCAGGTCTCTACATCTCCCTCAGGGGAAGCAGAGCCCCGTCCAGGAAGCGCACTGAGAAGTGGATCAACCAGATCTTGTGGTGTGCTGGTCCCCCTGGAGCCAGCGTCCTGGTAGATGCTGGTGCCGGAGTTGCTGTTAATGGATGAGGTGTGTTCACTGTGTCTTGGGGAGGGGGGATGTCGTTGAAGACATATGTTAGCTTGACCCTGTTGATTATAACGCTTGCAAGTTTTCTGTTGATTGGAACATTCAGGGGGCAGTCTCCCCTATTGATAACTCTATGTGGCCCAATGTATTGTGATTGGGGGCCAGTTTGATACCATCAGTACGTAACAGAATATGTGGGCATGTACTGAGATCTCTGTGGACAAACGTGGAAACAGTTCTGTGTCTAGACGGTTGCAGAGGTCGGATTTTCTTGGCCTCGTCGCTGAGACGTCCAACAAAGGTAGATGGGTTTGTACCAGGCTGTGGAGCCACATCTACAAATTCGCCAGGCGGTCGTAACAACTCTCTGTGCACTAGTTCTGCGGAAGAACCGTCCAGATCAGGTTTGTACTCGTATGCTTTTTGTAATTCAAGCTGAACCATCAGTAGAGCTTCCGCCCACCAGGCATTGTTGTACATCAGGCTACTTTTAGAGTTCGGTGCCCACACTCTATCATTCCATTGCTGGCCAGGTGGCAGCTGGTTGTTTTGTGATGGCTCATTCCACAGAACGCTGTTAACTTGGTGCACAAATCCGACTAGAACTGTTTACCATGGTCTGTTGATATGTGTAGAGGCCAGCCGAATCGTGACAGTTTAACAAGAAAACACACGCAAAGGTTTCCGCGGAGACGTTGTCGACAGGTGCAGCTTCTGGCTAATGTGTGAATCTGTAATCATAGTCAGTAGATAACGTTGACCATTTGAAGGTGGTAATGGTCCCACTACATCGACATGTACATGCTTTGGCGCTTCAGGGAAGTTTCTGATTGGCGCATGAACGTGTCAGTTAACCTTGCTCCGACTAGAACTGTTTACCATGGTCTGTTGATATGTGTAGAGGCCAGCCGAATCGTGACAGTTTAACAAGAAAACACACGCAAAGGTTTCCGCGGAGACGTTGTCGACAGGTGCAGCTTCTGGCTAATGTGTGAATCTGTAATCATAGTCAGTAGATAACATTGACCATTTGAAGGTGGTAATGGTCCCACTACATCGACATGTACATGCTTTGGCGCTTCAGGGAAGTTTCTGATTGGCGCATGAACGTGTCAGTTAACCTTGCTCCGCTGGCAATGTATGCAGCGTCGTTTCCACTTATGGCAGTCTTTCTTCATAACTGGTCACTCACAGCGATCTAAGATTAGGCATATCATAGGCCGCGAGCCCGCCTGGCACAGGTTGTGCAAAGATTCATCCGCATTTTTCCTGATTCTTACCAATAAAAACAGTGCGATTTTGCTGTAGACCTGTCGCAGTACAGCTTGCTGACAGTACTGGGAACGTTGACTAACTGCAGGTCCAATGGTGTCTTGTCCTGCAACAGCTCTTGCAATTCCAGGTCTGTACATTTTGCTTGTGCAACATGCACATAGTGTATGGCAGAGAAGCTGCTGACGCGGAAAAGACTGTGTGCTGCTATATTCTTGACCCTGGATATGTGTTTAACGTTGGTGCTGAACTGTGCAATATCAAGTAGCTGGTTGTGCTGCCTCGTTGGACAGTTGATGTGGTATTGTCAAAAGGCATATATCACTGGTTTGTGATCTGTGAAGGCGGTAAACTCACAGGCTTCCAGCTGACGACGAAAGTTTTTGATTATTTCGTACATTGCTAAAGTTCTCGATTGTGTGCTCTCTACTTTTGTTGGGATGTCGACAGTTTCCGTGAAAAAAGGCTGGAGACTGCCACACAACACAGCTGCGTTGTTGTAACACTGTGGCACTGCCAATGGCTAGCTTCTGCCACGAGTGTTAACTGTGCACTAGGCTCCGGGTGCGCCAATAATACAGTGTCTGTTATTGCATGTATGACTTGTTTGAATGCAGCAGTTATGTGGTCTGTTCATATAATTGCTGCCTTCTCTTTGCGTTTTGGACCTACTAGCACAGTCATTAACGGCTCTTGAATTCCCGTTGTATTTCGTAGATGTTGGCGACAAAAATTCAACATCTCTACGAATCGCCACAGCTCCTTAAACGTGGACTGCTGGGCTATCTGCTGGATGTGCTCCACTTTGTCAGGTATGGTAGGCAGCCTGACAGAGAGATTTGGTGGTCAAGGAAATCGACTTACGGCTGTGTTCAGAACAATGCCATATTCGCCCAGCCGTTTGAAAACTTCTGCTGGTGACGTTCTTCTGGTGACGATGTGAATGTCAATATGCCATCAAGGTAACCAAAACACAATGATGAGTCTTGCATCACTGTATTGATAGATCTCTGCCATGTCCGTGCAGGGCTCCTGAGACTGAATATCATGATTTTGCTTTCAAACAGGCTGAATGATGTAATTATGGGCATCTACAGGATGTCTTTCTCAGCGACAGCTATCTGTGTGTGTGCCTTGGCCCATACAAAACATTGCACAAGAGGGCGCTGCTCAATCTGTAGGTGTAATCCCGGACTAACAATTCTGGATAATGACCCAGTACTCTACAACCATTGAGCACTCTTAGTCTCTGCATGGACATCATGCATCATACATCTTTGGCAAGGGATACAATGGCGAAGACCAGATACTATCAAATATTTTTTTCTGTCTATCGTCTATAATGGTTAAATACCTTTTTCTATTTTCCCCAAATAGATTCCAACAGATTATACTCATCTAGATAGACAAAATACAAGTGAATTTCATCTCTGAACTGTTACTCTCTTACAAAGCTTACAGAAAATTGTTAATCTCTTTTCTTTGCATAATTTTTAAGATATCTTTTCTTTTATTCTTTCGTTGTTTGTGCCTCAAGATTAATAAAGGCCAAATTCTATTTTATTTCAAATAAAGAGTCAGTATCTCTGTTTTAAAATTTCACTAAGCAAGGTTTTATTTCTTCTTTATTTTCTAACAGCAAGTTATCATCAGTTGCAGGCGAGCAACAGCAAAACTAAAGCCCAAACAACAAAGATAATGAATCATAATAAAATACAAACAAAAAACCTATGCTCCACCACCAGCATGAGCCCTGATGGTAAATAATTATTCAGAATTCTGTCTTTTCAGATGTTGGCAAACGTGTCCCAATAACGTCTTATACATGAATTTTCACTTGAACAATAACTTAGCAAGCGAAGGCAATTCTGGACAAAGCTCAATTAACGCCAGAATGAGTATTCACTCTGCAGCGCCGTGTGTGCTGATATGAAACTTCCTGGTGGTTTAAAACTTTTGAAAACATCCTGCAGGCGGTGGCTAAGCCATCTCTCTACAATATCCTTTCTTTCATTATTGCTAGTCAAACAAGTTTTGCAGGAAAACTTCTGTGAACTTTTGAAGGTAGGAGATGGGGTACTGGCGAATGTAAAGCTGTGAGGACAGATCAAGTATAGCACTTGGGTAGCTTAGTGAAGCACTCGCCCATGAAAGGCAAAGGTCCTGAGTTTGGGTCTTGGTCCGACGCATTGGTTTGATCTGCCAGGAAGTATCACATTAACAGCTCCAATAGAGTACAACAATTGAATAATTCAGGTAAAGATTTTTGTGAATTTTTGGACACTGTATGACTAAAGAGAAGTTCCATTTTAAAATTTCTAGTGCCTGTTAAACAACGTATCTTGCAGTTAAGTCTATACCTCGCTCAATGCAAATTGTGAAACCAAGCTTCCAAACAGATGAAGTAACAAGTCAATTTCCTTAGATGCAACCAAATTCCAGCATGAATACTGCATCCAGTCAATTACTGCAGAGGGTGCTAAATTCAAGCACAAATACATTAGAGGGTGCCAAACAGGACCACTAGCTGCAAGATACAGATAACCTTCACACTAAAAAAAAAAAAAAAAAAAATACGATAATGCTTGCTTGGTCAAGATACAGATCTACCAGCCCAGTACTGCGATAATGTAACAGTTCATATATACCTGCTCTCTTTATACTGTTACTTCGCAAGATCTCCAATGCTAACAGTGCTAAGTAGTGGGATGATGGCAAAACAGGTGCTTTTTTGACATCAAATTGATATCAAATTAATTATGCAAATTAATTAAATTGAACAATTAATTACCCCTCAGCCCCACCCACAGATGACATCATGGGGTTTTCCCAGCCTGCACATGGGTCCCTGCCTCCTCCCCATCCTGCTCTACTGGCAGGAATTTCGAATTTTGGCGGGAATTCCGAATTTTCGCTGCAAAGTTCAATTGTCATTTCAGGGAACCTAATGTTAACAGAAACTGTTGATGGAGATTATTTATAATACGGAAATTTTTTGATCGAAATTGTTTATAGAATGGGGATAGGTTGTAGAATCGAAAAAATTCAGGGGACAGGAAATTGGGGAATTATGCACTACAGAGAATATAATTTGTATTTTGCATGACATGGATACACTTGTTTAACTTCTGATCACATCATATACTGTCGTTTCCCCACCATTAAGATACTCCATGATGCAGCATCAGGTGCTACACATAGCGCTCATAATCGCATATTTAACATGCAGCATGGCATAGCACGCCGTAATGCCTGTCAGGTGAGGGCTGTCACCTGCACGCTTTTCTATGGCTGAACGAACAACCACGCGTGCCATACCATGTGCACCACTTGGCGCGCCCTCTGGTGGCTGGCAGCAGAACCATGGGACCCACCCTAGGTCAGGTCGTAGATGCCTCGTGTGACATTGAGAGCTCACCACACAGGCACTGGGCTGCCTCCACCTCCCCCGCCCCCCTTTTCCCCGCCGCACCTTTTGCCTCACGCGCGACGTGAGCTGTCCCACCTCCTGCTGCCGCTCAGCGCTACACCACACGCCTTGCAGGGGTCACAGCTGTCTCGCGCCCAGCCAGTGATCAAAGGTAATAGGCATACCACTGTAATTTGAGCCACTATCCGTGGAGCATGCGGCGGTGGGTGCCTGCCATACCCTCTATAACAAACAATAGATTTGTTTTCGAAAGTTAGTGTCTTCCTCACACAGCTGGGCCCTGACGAAAAACAACATGTATTTCGAGGGATGTAGCCAACACCGCAAGTGCCAGGCTATCTGTTTGTGTCTGAATGAACAAATGGTGTTATCAGCTGTGTGCTACTTTCGTACTACATGCAGTCGCTTGCCAGCAAACAAAGGTTGTTTTCGAAACTTCCCTCTATCTTTTTGTCCCAGAATTTTTTTGAAAGATAGCTCTCGACTCACAGCAATGTTCTGTTTTCTCAGCCACCTGCACCAAGTCTGCTACAGCCTGCACGAACAGAAAGAAGGCATGTTCTAACTTGCTGGTATGGCGTTCTGAATTCCTATAGGTGTTCTGAAAAGTAGAGGGTGGATCCTGAATGTATATAAAGCCCATCCACCCTCCCACACAACCATCATCAGTGTGTCTTGCACAGTGCCTAGCTGTGCTCAGGTGCATGTTGCAGCCATTAGCAGTGCCAGTGCCAGTGGTGATGGGAAATGTCCAATCTAGGACCAATTGCCATGTAAGTGTGCCAGCCAGTGTGACCCAGCAGTTCTAGGCACTACAGTCTGGAACCGTGCGACAGCTACGGTTGCAGGTTCGAATCTTGCCTCAGGCATGGATGTGTGTGATGTCCTTAGGTTAGTCAGGTTTAAGTAGTTCTAAGTTCTAGGGGATTGATGAGCTCAGAAGTTAAGTCCCATAGTGCTCAGAGCCATTTGAACCATTTTAACAATGTGTTTATAAAAATAATAAGAGTTAGAATTGTGACAACTATAAAATTTTGCATCAAAGTATTCACATTTTTCAAGATTGTGATACATTTTCGTAAGAAGTGGTTATAATAGTTCTCCTTCTTGCTGTTACAGCATTCATTCCTGAAATGCTGGCCAACATAGAGCGTCAGCTTGAAGCTGAGGATCAGCAATGTAATCACATTTGCAAGTTCTGTGTGTGACAGTTTACATCCTCAGAAAATATCTCTTAAAGTATTCAGATCGTAACAAAGGCTTATAACATTTCAATTGTCGTTCTAGAATTAGAGCAGCAGCTGGATGATGAAAGTCGGCAGCAGCAGCAACAAGCTCGAGACGTTATGCTACCATCATCAAAGGCACATCTCAAAATTCTGTGTGTGTTTAATAGTTTACATGTTCAGAAAACAGCTCATGATGTATTCAAATCGTAACAAGTGTTTACTGAAGTTTTGGTCTAGCTGTTGCAGCAGTAGAGTGGCAGCTGGCTGAACTTGAGCAGCTGCTGGAGGCTGAGAGTCAGTGGCACCAGGAACGTAAGTAAATTTGTAATATATTGCCGTTAGACTTTTGTTTTCATCGTACACAGTCCTGTGAGACATATAGCCTTCATTGTTGTAGCTATTGCAATGGAGAAAGGGGAGAACCTGGCAGGGGTATGCATAGACATAGAGGATTATGACCAGGAGTCATCACTTCCATCTGGTATCTACCTTTTTCTTCATAGTTATGTGTAATCAATATCTCATTGTAGACAGTTTCATTACCGATTTTTGTTGTTTTTTTTTCTTATAACCAGTATCGTGCTGTAGACGACTTCAGTCAGATGGATCAGTGGCTCCAAGGCAGTTCTGACGAGGGTGAAATACCGGAGTGGGTGCATGAGTGAGTTGGCGGCTAGTGAGGAAGATGGAAGGGAGGAGGAGGAAATACTGGACTGGGTGGGAGAACTAGCAGAAGACCTGACTGAACTGCTCAACCACAGAGCCAGAGTGTAAAAGGTGATTATAATTCAACTGTCATCGTTGCAGCATATAGTTATTATTATTCTGGGATGTTGATGTACTTAACTGTTGTTATTTGTTTACAGTATAAATGAAAAAACCTTGAGCGTTATACTTAATTTCTTTTGTTATTTGTTTGTTACAGAGCCCTCACCAGCTCTGCCACCACAACAGCTCTCTGTGCCACAAGTGCCTAGAGTGGTGGTTGTGGGGAGAGGTGTCAAACACACACCTGGTTGGTGTGCATCCGGTGTGGCCGTGCGGTTGTAGGCGCTTCAGTCTGGAACCGCGTGACCGCTACGGTCGCAGGTTCGAATCCTGCCTTGGGCATGGAGGTGTGTGATGTCCTTAGGTTAGTTAAGTTTAAGTAGTTCTAAGTTCTAGGGGACTGATGACCACAGATGTTAAGTCCCATAGTGCTCAGAGCCATTTGAACCATTTTTTTGGTGTGCATCACCATATAAAGCAGCACTTATGGCTGGTGGAACCAGTTGTGACTGCTGTAGTGCTGATCCCTGCACAATCGCATACCCTCTGGCGTTCGTGGTTGATTCAGTCAAAAGAAGAAGAACAACAATCTCCCACCCATCATGCTCGCAGTGGTGAAGGCTCCAGCATACAACAACATCAACAAGCGCCATCTTCACAGCCAGAGAACTCCCAAGTACCTCACTGCCGCCACCTCCTTCTACACCAGCACAGGCTGATCGCTCTTGCCTGAAATAAATGGTAAGTGTGCCTCGGCACATACCCCTTATCACATCAGACGCCTCCTCCCCAAAACACAGGTGGACACAGTCGTTGGATTACCCTAGACATAGTTTTGTCGGTAGTGTTAATGATAGTATTAATGATAATGAACCTGTGGCTGATGGTAGTTTTCTGTCCCAGCCTGATAGTGAAGGACATCAGATAAGCGGCCTCACGACCCCTCTAGAATACTCAGCAGTTGCTAGGGCCTTTGAAGGCCGGATGTCATTCACTAGAATTGAGAATCCAGCCAGGAGGTGTCGTGACTCAGATGGGTTCCTAGAAGCATACCTCCAGTGCTGGAGACAGAGCTGGTCAGAGCCATAGACGATTTGAGATTTAAAGCCATTAAATGCAGTGCAGTGCTCTGCTGTAGAAGAGAAAAGCATGCACTACATCTGGGGTGATAATGGCAGTATATCTTGGAGCACATCAGTTGCTGAATAGTATCATGAATCCATGTTGGGAGCTATACTGGCCCAGCTTTCCGAGATGCAAATAAAAGGTTCAGCTAAGGCACTCAGCCAAATACCACACCTCGACATCCATATTCATGTCTATGATCCGTTAAAAGGAGGGGCCAGTTTTATCAAAATCTCCCTGAGGATATTACGAACAAGCATGTTTGTATTAACTTTGAAAATGAAAAGGATAATGCTTCTTTTGCATGGTCAATCCTGGCTTGTGAAAGAAAAATCAAACAGAATCCAGAGTGCACATCCGGATACAGATAAGCCCTAACATTTGTGAATGTTAGAACTTTGATGGTATCGAGTTCCCCATACATATTCAGGACGGACCAAAATTTGAGGCACAAAGTCCCAGAATATTGGGTCACATTTATGGCCTGAAGAAGCAGAAAAGCAAGCCAGATGAACCTGATGATAATGATGATAATTAGCAACAGAAGCAGGACAAATATACTGTAGTTGGACCATTCCGTTTTTACAAATATGCAGGTCAGTGTAATCTGTAAGTAAACATGCTGCTCTTGTCTGAAGGTCATAATCAGCATTTTGTCTGAATCAAAGATATGTCCCACCTCCTTTACAGACAGTTGCCGAAACACAAACATAAAAATCACGTTTGCTTCAGAAGAAAAGTATTTAAAAAGTCATCTGCAGGATTGTGAATACAAAGAAGTGGTACGTGTTGTTATGCCATCAGAAAAAACAAGTTCATTAAACTCAAGAATGCTCACCACCAGGAACGATGTCTGTTTGTTGTCTACACTGCCTTTTAATGCCTGCTTGCCCCTGCATCTGCTGTGAAGGGAACACATTAGCCTCACATACCACCTTCATGCAAAAAACACGTACTGTATGCGGAAGCATACCAACTTGTATGCTCATATGATTCAAGACTTAACCACTAGTAATCTTATTTTAGTGATAATCCCGTGGTTTGTTTGCGCACTGAGCTTGAAAAACTCTCAGTGGATGTTAACAGGCTTTACAACATGAACATCCCCATAATCGAATCAGCGGAGATAAAATTTTATACAACTATGCGCCCAGCTGTCATATTTCTGGGCTGCCGTTAGATAGAAAACCTGAAACTCCCTGTAGAGATCATTATCATCTTACGGGGAAGTTCTGCGGTGCAGCTCACAACACATGTAGTTTAAAGTATAAGTTATCACAACACATACCTGTCTTGTTCCATAATTTAAGTGGATATGATGCTCACTTTCTAGTTGAGCAGTTGGCTAATAGCGGTACAAAGAAAAATCAGGTCAGTGTCCTGTCTGAGACTGTAGAGAACTTGCTCAAAACGAATGACGCCAAAAATTACGCTCCACTTCCTTCCCTCGCTACGATTCATGTAGACTTCACTCCAGAAACTTCTTGACACTCTACTTCAGCAGGCTATTCGCATTACCCGATCTGCATATCCCAATGAGGAGAAGTTTCAACTTGTGACTATGAAAGGAGTTTTCCCTTACGAATATAAGGCAAAACTCAACGAAACCAGGCTACCCAACATATCTGCATTTACCTGTATTCTCACTGGCGATGCCATAACTAATGCAGATTTTAAGCATGCCGTGAATATCTGCAGGAATTTAACAATCCCAGTATGGGTGAATATGCAAGACTATACATGGAAACTGACATGCACTTGCTCGAGATGTTTCTGAAAATTTGCAGAGTGTATGCATGGCCACGTACTCTTTGGACCCTGCCTTTTAATACATGTCACCTGGGTCGTCCTGGGACACAATGATCAAGTAAACGAGATGCAGGTTCAAAATTTTGACTGATGCTGATATGCTTCTTTTCTTTGAGCTTGGGATCCATGGGGGACTTTGCCAGTGTGTCCATAGACATGCCAAGGCAAATAACCCATGTATGGATGTGAGGTTCAATGAATCCCTCAGTTCAAGTTATATTCTATAGTTGGATGTGAATAACTTATACGATGAAGCAGCAGTGGGTTCCATGGGTGCCGAAAACGAATTACAGGGAATAGGAGGAAAAATAATGGGTCTGGCAGCTAATCCTGATGTAGAGTATGTGGTGGAGGCAGACCTCATATACCCTGTTAGTATGCATGAAACGACGCACGATTTGCTGCTATCTTCAGAGCAACAAGTTCCACAAGAAAGCACTATCCCTAAACTGATGGTCACTATTGGACACAAGCAGAAGTACATAACTCATTATCATAATCTCTAGCAGTGTCTCAGGTTAGGGACGGAGCTAGATAGAATCAGCTGGGATATATTTGTCAATCAGTCCCCATGGTTGAAGGAATATATTGAACTGAATAGAATGAAATAGTAATTAAATCTAAATCACTAAAATGAAATGATAATTAAATCGATTTAATTATCAATTCATTCTAGTGAAGCTGCGCGGTCATCAATGGTGTCTGTTCTTTCAGGAACAGATACCATTTTCATATAGTTAAAAGGCTACTCAGCCATTGATCTTCCTATGTGTGAATGCACACACTTTGCCTGAACGCTTACGGGACTTGTCAGCTTAGTCTGGCGCGAGTAATGAGTGAATGGGCAAATATCTATTAGGAACACTACGAATGTAGGTTATAGGCAGTTGGAAATGTGGGTCTCATGGGAAGCGTGCAAGAGATAAGTCCTTACAGTCGCACTATCCTCTGTGTCCTTGGTGGCTCAGACGGATAGAGCATCTGCCATGTAAGCAGGAGGTTCAACTCCCAGTCGGGACACATATTTTCAGCTGTCCCCATTGATGTATATCACCAACACCTGTCGGCAGCTAAGGGTTTCGATTTAATTACCATTTGAAACTGATATTTCCATTAGCAAATACCGATGTTGATGATATAACAGATTTCATGTCGTATAATTTACAAAGTCCACTAAGGTGTTTCTCATGTCTAGAGGACTGGCAAACGTGTCTTCCACCCATCTTTCACCTGCTAGATGCACACACCACAATCGATGTTCTCTCAACTAAAAAAAGGCGGGTAATGTGTAGAAGCAGTCAACAGGACAGGTTCTAAACTGACATTGACACGTTCTGACCCATTGCCTCTCACAAAAACTAGACATCGCATAGTGTAAATCATGTTGTTACTGCTGCTACCATTAACATACCACACACACTGTATGATTTTAAATAAAAAACACTTACAACATAAGGAAACTGGAAGATTATGGCGACGTTGTGGAGTGTTTCCAAACTGCAGTCCGAAGGTGATTGACGACCTCTACATTTAAACTCATCTGTCACAGTGAAAGAATAGCTGATGGCTCTGCATTCTGTTTCGGCTGATTCCTCATATTGCAGTCATATACACGATCACTGTGTCAGTGCTACCCATCCGCAGAAGGTGTAGTCCCTCCACCAAAACTCTTTCTCCAACTCGAACAAGCGATGTCAGTCAATCATTATGTGGTAACCAACACCGTACCAGTGGACAGATGGGATGGAAAAGACGCCCCGATGTACTGAAATAATAAGCATTACAGTTGATTGTGTGAACAATTTTACCAATTTTACAGACAGCGCTCAACATATTTCTAGCACTTCGAGCATAGTGCATAGTGCATAGTGCATATCTCTATGTGGATGGGAATCACAGAGCATTCTCGCAGTCTTAGCATAAAATTAGAGACTGAAAGACGCCCTCACACTGTCTTTAAGCAATCCACCCTGCAGTACCGTTACCAATTTAATCTGCAGCTGGCCAGAAGTAGACCACTACATTTCGCTTCTCGTGAATGAATGGACCTTGCTGAGTCCTCGCTCATCCAAGTGCACACGATTTCTCGAGATGCGCCAGTGTCGAGGAGGTTAGCACCCCTTATCGGTGTATAGTAACAGATTTGAAAGTGTTGTGATAGAATACGATTAAGAATAACAAGAAACAGGTGGTTTTTATGCACGATGGAGCTCCAGACGGATGGAGTTTGAGGAATTTTATGAAAATCAACTACGCTATCAATTTTAAAGTATTGTTCTAGTGCTCCATTAAATTTCGGGAATGCAGCCGCATAAATTCTGCTTCTTCTTCTAATATTTCGGCTGTATATCTTTCAGCCATCTTCAGAGAGAGCCGTACGACTGACGCTCCAGCGCTCGCTCCATCCTTTTAAACTCGCGGACCGCGCCACTGCGAAGACTGAAACCAAGTGGTGCAGTGCCTCCAAGGCTTTATGGTCTCCCAAAGATCCATAAGAAAGGCGTTCCTCTACGTCCTATCGTGAGCAATATTGGTTCTCCCAACTATGATTGTGCCAAGCACCTGGCGTCACTATTGAGGCCGCTTGTGGGAAAATGTGATCATCATATAAGGAACTCTGCAGATTTCATTGGCAAATTAAAATCTTTGAAACTGAACACCTCTGATCTATTAGTCAGCTTTGATGTAGTGTCGCTATTTACTAAGGTACCTCTCTCTGAATCTTTAGATCTCATTGGAAAAAGTTTTGATAAGGAGATTTTAGCTTTGTTTCACCATGTGATGACCTCCACATACTTTTTATTTAATAACGACTTTTTTGAACAGACTGACGGTGTTGCCATGGGTAGTCCTTTGTCACCCTTGGTGGCCAATTTATTTATGGAGGATTTCGAGGAGAAGGCCCTGGAGTCTGCTAGTTTGAAGCCTACAGTTTTTTGGAGGTACGTTGACGACACCTTTGTAGTGTGGCCCCATGGCGAGGACAAATTGCAGGACTTCTTAAACCATCTGAATTCCATCCATGGACAAATTCAGTTTACAATGGAAGTGGAAAACGAGGGATGTCTTCCATTTTTGGATGTCTTGGTTCGGCGTAAAGAAGATGGCACTCTGGGTCATGCAGTATATCGGAAACCGACCCATACGGACTTATATTTACATGCAAATAGCTGTCACCATCCTTCGCAGACGAGTAGTGTTCTAAGAACTTTGGTACACCGAGCACACGTCATATCTGATGAAAGTAGTTTAAAAGACGAACTTTTACATTTGAAGAGAGTTTTTGAGGACAACGGGTATTCTCCACAACAGATACGTAAGGCACTACAAATAAAACCTAAGGTGTCCGTAAGGAATGCAGAAGATGACGAGGAAACATTTAAATCCATGGCTGTCCTGCCGTATGTGGGAAGCCTTTCATCCAAAATAGGACGGATCCTCACTAAACATAAAGTAAAAGTGATTTTTCGTCCACCGGCGAAGACGGCTGCACTCCTGGGTTCCGTTAAAGATGACTTACTACTCCGCAAACCTGGAGTTTACAAAATACCATGTGAATGTGGCCTTTCATATATCGGACAAACGAATCGTACAGTCCAAGAGAGGTGTACGGAACATCGCAGGTACACTCGGCTCTTACAACCCAGTAAATCGGCCGTGGCAGAGCATTGTATTGATTCAGGTCACTCTATGGTATATGAAAATGTCGAAATTCTGACTTCTGTTTCATCTTTCTGGGACTCCGTAGTAAAAGAGGCCATTGAAATCCGCTTGGCGAAGAATTTAATTAATAGAGACAGCGGTTTCACATTAGATAGATCATGGAATCCGGCACTTTCAATATTGAATTTACAAAGACGTCGCTACAGTTCAGCTCCCAGTAATACATCGATCTCCCAGCATGGATCGAATGCGCAGCCACAGACGTAACTCATGCATATGTTACGTCTTTGCCGCCGATCAACATCACTGGCGCCTTGTTCATCTGTGGCCGCATGCGCAGTGGCGCGGTCCGCGAGTTTAAAAGGATGGAGCGAGCGCTGGAGCGTCAGTCGTACGGCTCTCTCTGAAGATGGCTGAAAGATATACAGCCGAAATATTAGAAGAAGAAGCAGAATTTATGCGGCTGCATTCCCGAAATTTAATGGAGCAGTCTTTGCGCCGCGAAAACCTGAAGATTCACATATTGTTCTAGTGTCTGGGATCAGCACCAAGAGGGTATTGGTAAGAGAGAACATAAACACATGTACTCCTAAGCTTACACAGATCTGCACCCAAAGCGGGCTATGATGTTAGATCGCTTCAGTTTCCGACCTATCATACGCGTGGAATGCAGCCCTGTTAATATCCCACGGTAAGAAAATGTATTTCCAGTGCATGACATACATCCTTCATGCAGGTATCTTTACGATAAACTGTGGTAACAAACTGTAAAGTGAAAAAACTACTTCCTTAAAACAGCGGCTCTGTGTGATACATGCGCAATATACACTCCTGGAAATTGAAATAAGAACACCGTGAATTCATTGTCGGAAGGGGAAACTTTATTGACACATTCCTGGGGTCAGATACATCACATGATCACACTGACAGAAACACAGGCACATAGACACAGGCAACAGAGCATGCACAATGTCGGCACTAGTACAGTGTATATCCACCTTTCGCAGCAATGCAGGCTGCTATTCTCCCATGGAGACGATCGTAGAGATGCTGGATGTAGTCCTGTGGAACGGCTTGCCATGCCATTTCCACCTGGCGCCTCAGTTGGACCAGCGTTCGTGCTGGACGTGCAGACCGCGTGAGACGACGCTTCATCCAGTCCCAAACATGCTCAATGGGGGACAGATCCGGAGATCTTGCTGGCCAGGGTAGTTGAATTACACCTTCTAGAGCACGTTGGGTGGCACGGGATACATACGGACGTGCATTGTCCTGTTGGAACAGCAAGTTCCCTTGCCAGTCTAGGAATGGTAGAACGATGGGTTCGATGACGGTTTGGATGTACCGTGCACTATTCAGTGTCCCCTCGACGATCACCAGTGGTGTACGGTTAGTGTAGGAGATCGCTCCCCACACCATGATGCCGGGTGTTGGCCCTGTGTGTCTCGGTCGTATGCAGTCCTGATTGTGGCGCTCACCTGCACGGCGCCAAACACGCATACGACCATCATTGGCACCAAGGCAGAAGCGACTCTCATCGGTGAAGACGACACGTCTCCATTCGTCCCTCCATTCACGCCTGTCGCGACACCACTGGAGGCGGGCTGCACGATGTTGGGGCGTGAGCGGAAGACGGCCTAACGGTGTGCGGGACCGTAGCCCAGCTTCATGGAGACGGTTGCGAATGGTCCTCGCCGATACCCCAGGAGCAACAGTGTCCCTAATTTGCTGGGAAGTGGCGGTGCTGTCCCCTACGGCACTGCGTAGGATCCTACGGTCTTGACGTGCATCCGTGCGTCGCTGCGGTCCGGTCCCAGGTCGACGGGGACGTGCACCTTCCGCCGACCACTGGCGACAACATCGATGTACTGTGGAGACCTCACGCCCCACGTGTTGAGCAATTCGGCGGTACGTCCACCCGGCCTCCCGCATGCCCACTATACGCCCTCGCTCAAAGTCCGTCAACTGCACATACGGGTCACGTCCACGCTGTCGCGGCATGCTACCAGTGTTAAAGACTGCGATGGAGCTCCGTATGCCACGGCAAACTGGCTGACACTGACGGCGGCGGTGCACAAATGCTACGCAGCTAGCGCCATTCGACGGCCAACACCGCGGTTCCTGGTGTGTCCGCTGTGCCGTGCGTGTGATCATTGCTTGTACAGCCCTCTCGCAGTGTCCGGAGCAAGTATGGTGGGTCTGACACACCGGTGTCAATGTGTTATTTTTTCCATTTCCAGGAGTGTAGCTTTCCAGAGATTTATAGCGTCCACTGTTCACATCTGACCACGGTTCATCAGTCTTATATAAAATGATCGCTAGTAGTGGAGAATTACAAGCAAACAGACAAACAAATAGCAGTGGCGTCAGGCATGTGAAATTACACGTCATGTCTGTAAACAGGACATCTGTCAAGCAGATGTATACACGAGGATTGCAGTGTCTCACAAACACCTACCGCTAACTTAGAATCACCTTAGTTATGAAGCTGAAGTCTCGATTTTATAACCAAAACGACAGGGAAAAGGAGTACATCGTATAAATCTTCGTTCGTTTAGCAGAATATGTCGAAACAGGTTGGTCACATTTCATCACAAATGAAATGGAAGTTCCCTGACGACCGAGAGATTTGCTGTTATCAATCGCATGTAGGCAGAGCTCTAAGTCACAACGTACAGAAAACGTGGTGTATACGAATCGAACGCAGGATATGTCTCGCGACTGATGCATCCTGACAGAACAGCGGAAAAAATGGTCATATGACCTGCAGCATCATCTCCCTCTCTAGAATGCATCATCAGTCTGCCATTAAATCGTACCTCATTAAAGCTCCATCTCAATCAATCACCCCATCCACTCTCTGTTATCCTTTAACGCAGATTCAAATACGTTTAGAGGCAGATGGTTCTCTGTTTTCCTGAAAAGCGTCAAATACTGTAGTCAATTCGGGTGTATCACTGTTACCTGAATAGATGTAGGGTAGAATGCTGCCTCTATGGAAAAAAGGGACTGTTTCCCTGGTTCCCTTCGCTTCCATGCCGACGTTTCTCACATTCCTCTTGCTGTCACATACTTGTCTCCATGTACAAGAATTGTTCTGCGCCAATCAGAAGACACGCAATTACTTCCTCAATTTCGCCCCATTTCGGTATATTTTCCCTCAATTTATACGTATTTTCTGTCATTTTTCGCAATTCTATCGATTTTTTATGTCACTTCCACCCTTCTGATCATGACATACCTCTCGTTCCGTGCTATAAAGTTGCTTGTAAATATAGTACAGCTGCCAATACCTAGCGCAAATACAGTATTTTTCTGATGAGGAGGCATAGTATGGCACTGTACTCGATTGCATCTAGTCGCCTCCACTCACATATTCCACTTTTGCAGTGCTTTTGCTCTGTTTTCTGTATGTATGCATACGTTCATGTGTCGCAGATGGCTCCCAGGACCTGGTCCTCCTACTGGTGGACTCAATTTTGAACACAGAACACATCTTCGAACACAACGCGTGGTTGGTCCACCTGTGAGCCCTATCCCAGATGTGGCGTGTGGTGGATCCGCCTCTGAACATCACTCTGGATATATAGTGCACGGCAGTTCCACACTCGAATGCTAACTCGGATGTGGTATATTGTGGATCTGCAACTCTATCCCAGACATGGTGTACTGTGGATCCACATCACAACATCTCTTCAGATATAACGTGTGGCGGATCCACACTCGAACAGTAACTGGGGTCTATTGCGGATCCTGCAGGAAATGTGCAAAGGGAATGACTATGCCCAGTCTTAAGGAAGGTATGGAGTTGACGTGGAATACCGTGATAGCAAAGAGGAAAATATGTCAAGTCATAAGAATGGCACAGATATTTCTATTTCCAGAGCCACTTCACTCATTGTCAAATATCATACAATTCAGACCGCAATTGTACGAGGGCTATCCACAAAGTACAGTACGTTTTCGTTTGTGCCCGTTAGGGGCGGGGCTAGCGCGACCATCTTGGTGTCATGGCATTCCGCCGCTCAGTCGGCATCCTGCCGTGCTAGTGAGAGGTTCGTGCTGTACTCCGTTGAGTTACTGTGACAGTTTGAAATGTCAGCGTTAATTGAAAATGCCGCGAAGTGTGAAGTGCGTGCTGTAATAAGGTTTCTGACTGCAAAAAACTGTACACCGATAGAAATCTATCGGCAGCTTTGTGAAGTGTATGGGGACAACATAATCACTGAAGGTGGAGTGCGTCAATGGGTCATAAAATTTAAAAATGGCCGAACTAACGTTCACGACGAAGGGCCAAGTGGAAGACCCAGCATAGTGACAGCCGAACTTGTCGAAAAAGTCGATGCCGCGGTCCGTGAAAACCGTAATTTCACAATAACGGAACTCTCTATGAGTTTTCCACAAATTTCACGAAGTTTGTTGCACGAAATCATTACCGAAAAGCTTGGTTACCACAAGTTTTGTGCAAGATGGATACCAAAAATCTTGAGAGACATTCACAAAAATCAGCGAATGGCTGCAGCGTTAACGTTTTTGGACGCTTACCAGAAAGATGGCGATTCATTACTCGATCGCATCGTTACTGGTGATGAAACAAGGGTTAAGCATGTGAACTGCGAGACAAAATTGCAGTCAATGCAGTGGGGGCACACAAATTCCCCCCAAAAACCCAAGAAATGCATGCAGATAATGTCGGCAAGGAAGGTGATGGCGACTGTCTTTTGGGACAGAAAAGGTGTGATTTTTGTGGATTTCCTGGAAAGAGGCACTACAATAAACTCTCAAAAGCATTACCAAACTCTGCACAACCTCAGAAGAGCAATACAAAACAAGTGCAGGGGAAAGTTGGGCTCAAAGATCTTGCCGATTCATGGCAACGCCCGGGCCCACACGGCAAATGCCACTCGTGAAGTTCTCGAATCTTTTAAGTGGGAGTTGTTTCCTCATCCGCCGTACAGTCCCGACCTGGCACCGAGCGACTTTCACTTATTCCCAGCAATGAAGAAGTGGTTGGCTATGCAGCGTTTTGATGACGACGCACAGCTTCAAGAAGAGGTAACCACGTGGTTGAAGGCGCAAGCGGCCGAATTTTACGACGAAGGAATTTCCAAGCTCGTCCATCGCTACGACAAGTGCCTTAATTTAAATGGCAACTATGTAGAAAAGTAGTATTTAATTGTGGCCTTCATCTGTATATAATAAAAAAAATTCCAATACTTTGTTTATTTTTAATTCCAAAACGTAATGTACTTTGTGGATAGCCCTCGTAATATTTAATTGTAAGTACAGTGATAAAATATATATGTGGCCAGTTTCCTAGGATGATTCTGTCTGCGCCAGTGGGCTGTGGCGGGAATGATTCACGTTTCCAGCTAACAGTAGGAGCTGTCCGAATGGAGAGGCCTGTTGGGATGCAGGAATGTAACTGACTTAACCATGTCGTGCTCTAGACGGCCGAATAGCGAAACAATATTTAGCGCGGAGTGCAGCTGATCCCAGCGGAGGTTTGAGTCCTCCCTCGGGCATGGGTGTGTGTGTTTGTCCTTGGATAATTTAGGTTAAGTAGTGTGTGCGCTTAGGGACTGATGACCTTAGCTGTTAAGTCCCATAAGATTTCACACACATTTGAACATTTAGTGCGGAAATTTGAGAAGATTGAATATGGACGTGTGTTTGCGCTGGACCATTATTCCCTCCCATGTAAATTGTCTGGTTGACCGCTTCTACACATTTCGCGCCTTTATTTAGTTGAGAGAACATCGATTGTGATGCGTGCATGTAGCAGGTGAAAGACGGGTGGAAGACACGTTTGCCGGTTCCTTAGACATGAGAAACACTTTAGGTAAGTTTTTAAATTATACGAATGATTTGGGATCTGTTATATCACCGACATCGGTATTCACGAGTGGAAATATCAGTTTCTTATATTTTTTTCGAGTTTTGACATAAAGGTTTTTGCAGACAGGATAAGTTTCAAATTACTCAGTGGTTTACAGCACCCTCTACCTCGTTAAAGTTTTGAGTTTCTAGAGAAATAATTTCGAGTCTATATCTTCGGAATTATGGTGCGTAAGCGATACTGCTATGCAAGCAATACTGTTATGTGCTTGATACCGAGAAGAGTATCGAGTTGTTGTTGTTGTGGTCTTCAGTCCTGAGACTGGTTTGATGCAGCTCTCCATGCTACTCTATCCTGTGCAAGCTTTTTCATCTCCCAGTACCTACTGCAACCTACATCCTTCTGAATCTGCTTAGTGTATTCATCTCTTGGTCTCCCTCTACGATTTTTACCCTCCACGCTGCCCTCCAATACTAAATTGGTGATCCCTTGATGCCTCAGAACATGTCCTACCAACCGATCCCTTCTTCTGGTCAAGTTGTGCCACAAACTTCTCTTCTCCCCAATCCTATTCAATACTTCCTCATTAGTTATGTGATCTACCCAACTAATCTTCAGCATTCTTCTGTAGCACCACATTTCAAAAGCTTCTATTCTCTTCTTGTCTAAACTATTTATCGTCCATGTTTCACTTCCATACATGGCTACACTCCATCGAGTATCGAGTAAATGGTATAATATTCTGGCAAACCATGTGAAAATACATGTAATCTTGCAGACCCAAAGTCTGGAGATTGATGTAGAAAGGAAGCAAGATAGCAAATAAGTCGTGGCTAGAAAGAGAACGAGTGGCATCTCTGTTCGAGGCAAAACGACCTAGTCTTTGCTGAACATTCTTCACAGTATATGTATGAGTGTTTGGTGGTTGCTACTGTGTGCCCTATCATGAGGGAGGTATAGATTCAGCACATTGATAGCCGTAAGGAGAATGAAAGGATTTTTTTACGTGGAAAGTTATGTGCGCCATAGATACTGAGATTCGTTTCAGAACCACAGTTGTAAAGAGGAGAAATATCCACTACATTGCTCGATGTCAGACTGCGGCAGCAATCCCGATAATTTATTGTAGTTACACTTATAAATATGTGTCTGGTTCCCAATATTCTTGTGAGTCTGGAGATGGCTGTAGAAAGCACAGTAGCAAGCAAGCAGGTCGTGGCCAGAAACAGCATCTCAGTGGACGCCTTTTGAGTAGTGAACTAATGCCTATTTGCGTTGAGTTCCCTTCGTGACCACGATTGTCATGTGTATACTCTGCGAGAATTTGAGAAGATTCAATACAATGAGTGTTTGCACTGGGAGTACTGATATCGTTCAAACTCCTACCACTTAGGTCCTCCTGGGCTGGGCGCTCGTCTATGGCTGGCTGTCCTCTCTCTGGCTGACATACACTTCTGTGGCTGTGGTCATGGGCCGTGTTTGCAGTGGCAGTTTCCTCCATCGACGCTGCACTGCAGCATGGTGTGTACTTGGGATGTATTTGATGATCTGTTAGCGCAATATGGCGATCTGTACAAAATAGTTTTTTGCCACTGAATGCCTCATCTGCAGAAAAAAAGGCAGTTCTCTCACACTAGCAACAGCAGCAGTTTGACAGGTAAATTCAGTAAGAGATGGGCTGTACCATTAGGATCATCAGGAAGAATGCATTGGGTGGTATTCTTTACTATTTTCGTGAATAGGTCCTGTTAGGGCCAGAATTTCTAAGTCGACAAGCTGAGACATCACGAAAGCCTGTACAAGAGCGACCATTAACTATTTCTGCAGCACTTTACTATTTCCAACAGGTAGACTTGACTCTTATTTACGTAGAAATGTGACGTCATTATAACATTGATAACATTTTAGCTGCACCTGCGAGGATGAGCCGCTATGCAAACATATCACTGAGGGTGATCTGCTATGCAAACATCTCTCTCAGTGCTGGACCCATCAGCAATGGTACCTAGGTGAACATGTATTTCATCAGGTACTTCTTAGGTGTCACGTATCAAAGGGATGCCGCCGACTCATCCTTGCAGGACCCGAACTGACAATTGCAGGTGGTTCGGCAGCTAACGTCTGCGTTGTCACTTTGCAGGGGCCACCAGCGCATCTTGACTCCTGGGAGCATGTGCGAGAGCCCCCTCTGTGGTCCAGCAGACAGGAGATGGCAGGCGGTGTGTGCTTCGCAATCGAAAGGTTTCTAACTGTGTAATTACATGTGATGTGTGTTTCATGAGGGTATTCCTTGCGCAGTCAGAATAAAAAAGGAAATGCGATCAATGTAATTACTTCTCACAAGATCTGCATCTTCCAAACAGCAGAGAATGATGAGCGAGAGAAATTGCCCTTCGTGAGATCATTCCTCTCCACCGCAGAGCCGCCAATTTCCAGGTGTAGGAGGGGTGGGTGTGAGGGGAGGGGGTGAGGGGGGGATGGGGATGGGGTGGCTGGGGTCGTGATCGATTTCCTGAAAAATTCTTTAAATATATAAATAAACTATATTCCATACACTGCCTTGAATACCCTAAATTGCTTAAATAACGAATATTCCACACATTGTCTAAATTGTTTAAACAATATTCCATGCACAGCAATAGATTTTCTGACAAATGCTTTAACTAAATAAATAAACTACTGTGTATTCCGTACACTACCATAAATAATTAAACAATATTCCATGCATTGTCTAAATTGTTTAAACAGTATTCCATACACTGCAATCGAATTCCCTCCAAATGACCGATCAACTGAGTCTTTTTCCCACCAATTTCTGGGAGGGGGGAGGGGAGACGGTTTACCAGGGGGGAGGGGTAAATTAATCAATCAATTTAATTAAGTAGTCAATCAAACTCATAAGAGTGAGAGGGGCTATTGCAATAACTCAGAGCTGAAAGTGTACCTGTAGCAGCGAGGGGGAGGGAATGGGTTGGAGGTTTCCCGAGAGGTGGGGGGAGAGGGAGGGGGTGGAGGAACAATAGCTTAAGGACCTGTCAATCAAAAGGAAGGATACTTTCAGCAGAACAATAGTTGTAGGACCTGTCAATCAAAGGAGAACAATAGGTTAATGACCTGTGAATCAAAGGAGAACAATTGGTTTGCCCCTAAGTGCATACCTGCACCTGATGTAGGCAACCCGCACCAACAAAATGCGCTGATGGTGGCCTTGTCCTACTACTGAAAAGATGTGACGCCTTGCAGCTCAATTTTGGGGGCAATGGCAGACATTCCACCATGGATTAAAATCATTTTAGATAAGGGAGGAGAAATGGATAAGAAAGTAGAGGCAGAGAGGCGGAAAACAGAGGAGTTGGAGAGAAGGTTGGTTGGTTGGTTTGGGGAAGGAGACCAGACAGCGAGGTCATCGGTCTCATCGGATGAGGGAAGGACGGGGAAGGAAGTCGGCCGTGCCGTTTTGAAAGGAAGCATCCCGGCATTTGCCTGGAGCGATTGAGGGAAATCACGGAAAACCTAAATCAGGATGGCCGGTCGCGAGATTGAACCGTCGTCCTCCCGAATGCGAGTCCAGTGTCTAACCACTGCGCCACCTCGCTCGGTAGTTGGAGAGAAGGCCGAAGTCGATATACACAAGGCAGAAGCGGGTAGACAAGAAGTGAAGGCTGTAGGGAACATGCAAGAGAGGGGAAGAAACACTTTATAAAAGGATCTGCTGATTTAGAGAAAAAATTCGACCGCACATTCGAAGCTTTTGATGAACGGTTCAGAAATCTGTCAAATAAAGTAGCCGAACAGTGGAAAATAAAACAGGAAAAGTAGTGGAAGGGGGAACCTCTCTCGTTACGAAAGTGAAAAAAATTGAGGACGAAAATACAGACTTAGCACACAGAAAGCGTGAGGAAAAACTAGTTTCTGAAATGACTGATCCAGGTCAGCTTACTGAGTCTGAAGAATATGTTTCGCTAAAACGCGAAGTAGAAAAGTTGAAAAGCAAAGTGGAAAATGCACCGGTTGTAGAACCACTATTATCTGTAACGGAGAATAGGATGCACACGGAAGACGCAAGTAGTACATGTGAAAGTCCACGAATGATTGTCATAGCATCGACTACTACGGAGAGGGCTGTGATTATGGCAAAAATACGATACCTGAATACGCGTCAGGGCGCGAAAAGACATTTGATGAGAACTGCTTTTTTTTATTAACAAAGTTGTTAACGTTCACAGCAGGCGGAAAGTTACACATTAAAACGTAAGTGCCGCAATTTAGGAACAGTCTTCCGAACCACTGCCCCATCCAGAGTAAAATTCAATTCATAAGGAATTATCTCAGTGGCGAAATAACTGCCGAGGTGTTACCGGAAATTCACAAATGTAAAACAGTAGCGAAATTTTAATCCGAAATAATGAAACTTTATTCGTCAACGGTCGAACAAAATTGAGTGCGACTCAGTGTAATGAGAGCTCCTCCACTTCCCACAACAAAATTTCAATCACACGTGTTTCATTTCGAAGACTTATTGAAACGGAACCAACATTTAGATAACCCGTGGTAATGAAGAAGTGATACATTTGTCTATTAATTCTAGGTGCTCGAATCACAAGTGATCGATTATTGAGGTGGAAAAGAACGATTTAGCGGCATTCAAGCAAATATTAAGCGACGTACATGATTTTGGACGGAGAGGGAGAAATCTGTATTCTACATTCGGTAGGTGGCCACACAATAACAAGCGGGGCTCAGTTGCTCTCATGACAGCAGATGTTAATGCTGAGTATAACTGTGATGGCAGCAGAGGCCATAATTCAAAACAGAACTGGCGCAACAGCAAACCTGGTTATTATTCAGAAAGAAATGACCAAAAGAACGATGTTCGGCGCCAAGGGATAGTGGGAGTAACAAGAGAGAGATCGCTGAACTGCGAAGTCATGCTCCAGGTCACAACCAACAATCGTGATTAGGACACCTTTAAGTCATAATTTAAGTCAGATATGGATGCATTTACCGCTTTTTGCATATGTACGTTTTAGTTTCTTTTGTACGAGTCCAATGTTCGTTTGCGTTTTATGTGTGTCAGATCGATTTCGCTTTTAGCGTGTCTTAGTGTACAGATTTTATTTCCCGAGGATGTTTCGAGTCTGTGTGTGCCTATGAGTACCTACAGGGTGTTTCCATTAGAGCGTGCAGAAATTTAACAGGACATAGAGAATGTACCAGTGAACAATTTGAGGCAAGGAGCCTGGGGTCGGAGAAGCCAGCATAAGGAGATGATAGAAATAAAGTCACATTACTGTGTACTTTTTGCTTAAATTAGTTACAGTTAACTGCAAATATCATCATTGACACAATGAACGTACCATTTCTACTGTATTTCACAAAACGTGCTGCAACCGACGGCCATCAACCTCAATGCAAGCATGACATCGGCGAACAAGATTCTGAAGCACCCTGACAAATATCCCTGATGTTTTTCGAACCACATCACAGGCAGCTACAATTCTGGCATTCGTCGATCCAGAGAAATAACAACTCATCGTAACAATTTTGTTTTCATTTATTGTATTTCGATTCCCCCCGAAGGGGGCGGGCTGGCAGCAGCTTATTACGCTGCTCTGCAGCCTACAGACTTTTTTAAAAACCTAGGAGAAGTTAAGAAACAATAAAAGCAGGCGATAAAACGGGGACTTAAATTGTAAAACGGCGGAAAACTGTGGAAAGTTAAAACATAAAGCAAAGGGTTGGCAAAGCGAATAAAATACACAGGATGCAGACAGGTAACGTAGTAGACAGACAATTAAAAAACATGGCGACAGTCTGCTTTCTGTTCGCAAGAGATATAAAAGCACATCTAGCGACAGTATGATGGCCGTTCGCAACACTTCGGAAAAGACACACAACACTGAACATTCACTGTAAACACTGCAGTAAAATGTCGGCACATAGCCTAGGGCAGATGGGGTGGGGGGTGGGGGGGTGGACCTGGACAGATGACAGATGAGGGGGAAAACAAGGAGGGAGGAGAGGAAAAACGAAAGGGGGGAAACCAAAGGATGGAGAGGACTCATAAGGGGGGAGGGGCAGGGCAGACGCAAGAGGGAATGGGAAAAGGCAGAGGAGAGAAATGCAGAAGGACTCGGGGGAGAGAAGGGGGGCAGAGAGAGGGTAGGTGGGGAAAAAAGAGGATGGAAGGGGGGGAGAGGGAGCCCAAGAAAAGGATGGAGGAAAGGCGGGGGGGTGGGGGGGGTGAGGATCAGAGTTGATAGGAGGGATAAATGGAGGGAGAGAGGGCATCATCCAGGACGGGGTGTTGATGGAAGCCACCTTGGGAAAGGAGATGAAGGGTGTAGAGATGGAGGGAGGGGGGACACAACAGCGAAGACGTGGCAGGGGGCGGAGATGGGAGAGGAGAGGAGCAACCAGGGGGTGAGGGGGATCAAGGCGGCGGGAGGTGTAGAGTATGCGAATATGTTTGAGGAATAGGAGCAGATGGGGGAAAGGAATGAGGTCATCGAGGATCCGCGTAGGGGACGGGAGGCGTATACGGAAGGCGAGGCAGAATGCATAATGCTCAAGGATCTGGAGGGACTTATAGAATATGGGGGGGGGGGCGGCATCGTAACGAATGCTGCCTGTTAGGAAATAGTTACCTATGCAGCCTTTCAGCAATGAGAGCATTCCAGCGTACTTCCCCACACACAAGGTGCATGTCAGTGAGTTCTGCAGAACTGTACCCGTACTGCTACATCATATTGTACTGTGCGTCTCTGAATAGCACTGAGTAATGAATGAATCTGTCGTTGATCCATAGCACGTTCTGTCGTGGGACAATGTAAATACGATAGAACAGAGCCATCTTATCGACAAGTGCAGTAAACAAAGCCTGCGTCATAACTTCCTAATAATCAGGCTCGTTCTCCTTGTATCTTTGCAGGAAATAAAGAATGTACGAGTAAATAAACAGCACAGCATGTGTAAGCTTGTACGCATGTTGTAAATAAGCGGGAAAACAGTAATGCTAGACAAAGTTGTAGACAAGTTTACTTCCTTATCTTCTTAAGATGGCTTCTCCAACCCCAGGTTTCCTACCTCAAATTGTTCAGTGGGGCATTCTCTATGTCCTGTCAAATTTTAGCACGCACGGAAACGCTTGTATATGATTTCTACTTTGGCTTGAGAGTGGAGACTTGTATTAGCAGTGGGCTTTACGTATGACAATGTTGTATGCCAATGGACACGCGGCCTCTTCGTTTACATAGGCTGTTTTTCATCCTACCAGGTACAGTGTTATCTGCATTTTTAACATGTTACTATTGACTATTTTGGATTAACCTGTGGCGTGGTGAAGTTCACGAAAGGGCGGCAGTTTCAGCTGAGGAATGTTTATTTTGTCTTACCTGAGCAACGTCAATGCTGAGACTGAGGTAAAAATGTCGTGTATCGTCTTCTTAAACTATTATTCTATTTGTATTTGTGATTTGGTGCTCCATTCATGTACCGTGTTGTCAAACCCTTTCATTTTCTTTGAGAAGTAGGTTATGTTTCTTTGGTTGGAGACACTCTGGTCTCTACCGGTCTTTTTGCTTTCAGAGTGGTACTGACTGCATGTGATTCTTGTGGGAGAGTTACTAAACACAGCCTTCCTAAATGCCTTCACAAAAGAAGACGAAGTAAATATTCCAGAATACGAATCGAGAACAGATGCCAACATGAGTAAGTAGTAGGGCAACCTTCGCGTCATGACACGTGCATTGTTGCCAAATTCATTCCAAGTGGCGGCGATGACGTCATCCAAGATGGCGGCATATAGACTTGGCAACAGCACATGACGTCATCCAAGATGGCGGCTTTTGGCGGGAAAATAGGCTTATTGTGCTACGTCCACTAACCTAAGCCTCCAGAAGAAAAATTGGCTGGAAGTTTGAATTCCAACAGGATAATGCATTCAAAACCATACTTGTCTTTATTATTATTCATTATTATTGATTTTCATTTATTAACATTCATTATCATTTATTATAATTCATTATCATTTATTATTATTTATTATTATTGGCCTGCCTCCACTAGAAAATTCCATCCAAATTCAAATTCCAACACGATAATGGCTGCAAAACCTTACTTTTGTTTATTATTATTCTTTATTATTTATTATCATTCATTATTATTTATCTCAGCCACCCGAGGACGTCGCTGTGACGTCATTTAATATGGCGGCAAGAAAGCCAATTGGGTCACGTCCACCAAGTTTGAATTTTCGCGGTCACTTATGCTTCCGCCGCTAAATTATTAAAATCGCGCCACTTGTACTAACCTAAGTCACCAGGTGGGGAAATGACTCTTTATTTCAGGCCTTATGGTCACGCAGGTGTGTCCCAACTGACTTCGAGATGGTCACACCACGAACTCCAGAGCCCAAATGGTTTAGTTCACGTCATCGCCAGCAGAGGTCGGTCGGCGGTAGCCCACGCGCGCCGCTGGTCCATCCAGCAAGCCGCCGCTGACGTCACAGGTGCCACTCGGCCGGTCGGTTCGCGATCCACCACGCGGCTTTGTGGGACAAGCAATGCCCTGCCACACGTTCATCGCCAAAGTTGCTTGCTCGAGAGGGGAATCTGCCCTGATGTCACACCCGTCGATAGGCCAGTCGCAACCTGCTTTGCTGGACAGTCAAATCTGGCCACGTATTTCTAAATCAGCACCCGGACATACATTATTAAAATCTCGTCACTTGTACCATGCTAAGTCACCAGGTGGGGAAATGACTCTTTATTTCAGGCATTACGGTCATGCAGGTGTGTCCCAACTGACTTCTCCATGCTCACACAGCGAACTCCAGAGCGCAGCTGACGTACGCGCGGCCGGCAGAGCCCGCTCCATCGGCAGCTCCATGGCCGGCTGACATCAAGCGACCAGCGGTGCCCGCACAGCCAGGTAGGCGGCGAGCGGCGCCTCAGGGTCCAGCCACAAACGGTCAGTCGCGCTCGCCTCAGAGTCTGGATATGTAAACATCTTTCCGCGCCCGCGAGCACTTAACACTGGACAGGATGGAACCTGTCGACCACCTGCTGGACAAAGGACACGTTCCACCCCAAATTTATTTTTCTGAACAGGTTCGAACCTGCCGATACCTACCTCACACAACTGCCCGAGATGTTTGGAAAGTCCTATCACGTGACACGCTAAAAGCTATATCGGTCATAAAGTTCACAAATTCCCAGCACTGACGGACAGAAACCGACACGCTTGCTTTGTCCAAACCACCCTCACGCCACATACCGTGCCACCAGCACATGTGATGGAGCACAAAGGACGCCCTCATCCCCATAAACTTTGCAATTCAAGACCGATAGACAGGAACCGACACGCTCCCACTGGAATGTTTTTTCTACATCTACATCTACATCTATACTCCGCGAGCCACCTTACGGTGTGTGGCGGAGGGTACTTATTGTACCACTATCTGATCCCCCCTTCCCTGTTCCATTCACGAATTGTGCGTGGGAAGAACGACTGCTTGTAAGTCTCCGTATTTGCTCTAATTTCTCGGATCTTTTCGTTGTGATCATTACGCGAGATATATGTGGGCGGTAGTAATATGTTGCCCATCGCTTCCCGGAATGTGCTCTCTCGTAATTTCGATAATAAACCTCTCCGTATTGCGTAACGCCTTTCTTGAAGTGTCCGCCACTGGAGCTTGTTCAGCATCTCCGTAACGCTCTCGCGCTGACTAAATGTCCCCATGACGAATCGCGCTGCTTTTCGCTGGATCATGTCTATCTCTTCTATTAATCCAACCTGGTAAGGGTCCCATACTGATGAGCAATACTCAAGAATCGGACGAACAAGCGTTTTGTAAGCTACTTCTTTCGTCGATGAGTCACATTTTCTTAGAATTCTTCCTATGAATCTCAACCTGGCGCCTGCTTTTCCCACTATTTGTTTTATGTGATCATTCCACTTCAGATCGCTCCGGATAGTAACTCCTAAGTATTTTACGGTCGTTACCGCTTCCAATGATTTACCACCTATGGCATAGTCGTACTGGAATGGATTTCTGCCCCTATGTATGCGCATTATATTACATTTATCCACGTTTAGGGAAAGCTGCCAGCTGTCGCACCATGCATTAATCCTCTGCAGGTCCTCCTGGAGTACGTACGAGTCTTCTGATGTTGCTACTTTCTTGTAGACAACCGTGTCATCTGCAAATAGCCTCACGGAGCTACCGATGTTGTCAACTAAGTCATTTATGTATATTGTAAACAATAAAGGTCCTATCACGCTTCCCTGCGGTACTCCCGAAATTACCTCTACATCTGCAGATTTTGAACCGTTAAGAATGACATGTTGTGTTCTTTCTTCTAGGAAATCCTGAATCCAATCACAAACCTGGTCCGATATTCCGTAAGCTCGTATTTTTTTCACTAAACGTAAGTGCGGAACCGTATCAAATGCCTTCCTGAAGTCCAGGAATACGGCATCAATCTGCTCGCCAGTGTCTACGGCACTGTGAATTTCTTGGGCAAATAGGGCGAGCTGAGTTTCACATGATCTCTGTTTGCGGAATCCATGTTGGTTATGATGAAGGAGATTTGTATTATCTAAGAACGTCATAATACGAGAACACAAAACATGTTCCATTATTCTACAACAGATTGACGTAAGCGAAATAGGCCTATAATTATTCGCATCTGATTTATGACCCTTCTTGAAAATGGGAACGACCTGCGCTTTCTTCCAGTCGCTAGGTACTTTACGTTCTTCCAGCGATCTACGATAAATTGCTGATAGAAAGGGGGCAAGTTCTTTAGCATAATCACTGTAGAATCTTAAGGGTATCTCGTCTGGTCCGGATGCTTTTCCGCTACTAAGTGATAGCAGTTGTTTTTCAGTTCCGATATCGTTTATTTCAATATTTTCCATTTTGGCGTCCGTGCGACGGCTGAAGTCAGGGACCGTGTTACGATTTTCCGCAGTGAAACAGTTTCGGAACACTGAATTCAGTATTTCTGCCTTTCTTCGGTCGTCCTCTGTTTCGGTGCCATCGTGATCAACGAGTGACTGAATAGGGGATTTAGATCCGCTTACCGATTTTACATATGACCAAAACTTTTTAGGGTTCTTGTTTAGATTGTTTGCCAATGTTTTATGTTCGAATTCGTTGAATGCTTCTCTCATTGCTCTCTTTACGCTCTTTTTCGCTTCGTTCAGCTTTTCCTTATCAGCTATGATTCGACTACTCTTAAACCTATGATGAAGCTTTCTTTGTTTCCGTAGTACCTTTCGTACATGATTGTTATACCACGGTGGATCTTTCCCCTCGCTTTGGACCTTAGTCGGTACGAACTTATCTAAGGCGTACTGGACGATGTTTCTGAATTTTTTCCATTTTTGTTCCACATCCTCTTCCTCAGAAATGAACGTTTGATGGTGGTCACTCAGATATTCTGCGATTTGTGCCCTATCACTCTTGTTAAGCAAATATATTTTCCTTCCTTTCTTGGCATTTCTTATTACACTTGTAGTCATTGATGCAACCACTGACTTATGATCACTGATACCCTCTTCTACATTCACGGAGTCGAAAAGTTCCGGTCTATTTGTTGCTATGAGGTCTAAAACGTTAGCTTCACGAGTTGGTTCTCTAACTATCTGCTCGAAGTAATTCTCGGACACGGCAGTCAGGATAATGTCACAAGAGTCTCTGTCCCTGGCTCCAGTTCTGATTGTGTGACTATCCCATTCTATACCTGGTAGATTGAAGTCTCCCCCTATTACAATAGTATGATCACGAAACTTCTTCACGACGTTCTGCAGGTTCTCTCTGAGGCGCTCAACTACTACGGTTGCTGATGCAGGTGGTCTATAGAAGCATCCGACTATCATATCTGACCCACCTTTGATACTTAACTTAACCCAGATTATTTCACATTCGCATTCGCTAATAACTTCACTGGATATTATTGAATTCTTTACTGCTATAAATACTCCTCCACCATTGGCGTTTATCCTATCCTTGCGGTATATATTCCATTCTGTGTCTAGGATTTCGTTACTGTTCACTTCCGGTTTTAACCAACTTTCCGTTCCTAATACTATATGCGCACTATTTCCTTCAATAAGAGATACTAATTCAGGAACCTTGCCCTGGATACTCCTGCAGTTTACCAATATTACGTTAACTTTTCCTGTTTTTGGTCTCTGAGGACGGACGTTCTTTATCAACGATGATAATGTCCTCTCTGGTAAGCCGTCAGGTATTTTATCGTTTCGCCCAAGGGGGGGTCCCTCTAACCTAAAAAACCCCCGTATGCACGCCACACGTACTCTGCTACCCTAGTAGCTGCTTCCGGTGTGTAGTGCACGCCTGACCTGTCTAGGGGGGCCCTACAGTTCTCCACCCAATAACGGAGGTCGATGAATTTGCAACCATTATAGTCGCAGAGTCGTCTGAGCCTCTGGTTTAGACCCTCCACATGGCTCCAAACCAGAGGACCGCGATTGACTCTGGGCACTATGCTGCAGATATTAAGCTCAGCTTGCACTCCGCGTGCGATGCTGGTTGTCTTCACCAAATCAGCCAGCCGCCGGAAGGAACCAAGGATGGCCTCAGAACCCAAGCGGCAGGCGTCATTCGTTCCGACATGTGCTACTATCTGCAGCCGGTCACACCCAGTGCGTTCAATAGCTGCCGGAAGGGCCTCCTCCACATTACGGACGAGACCCCCCGGCAAGCACACCGAGTGCACACTGGCATTCTTCCCCGACCTACCCGCTATTTTCCTAAGGGGCTCCATAACCCGCCTAACGTTGGAGCTCCCTATAACTAATAGGCCCGCCCTCTGTGACTGTCGGGACCTTGCCGGAGAATCGGCCACTGGCCCAACAGGCGAGGCATCCTGTGGTGGCTCGGAAACGATGTCATCACCACTAGGAAGCACCCCGTACCTGTTGGAAAGGGGTAAGGCAGCTGCCACGCGGCCAGATCCCACCTTCGCCTTTCGGCCAGGCACGCGCGAGCCCACCACTGTCCGCCATTCACCCTGGAGTGATGGCTGACCGGTAAGATGCTCACTGCCGGAAGACGCAGCGACATCAGGGGTTCCATGTGATTCCAAGGCCACCGAAGTAGGCATAGGTCTCACCACAGTTGCCCCAACGCCACTACGAGCCGACGCCTGCGCCTCGAGCTCGATGAGCCTAACAGACAAAGCCTCCACCTGCCCCCGAAGAGTGGCCAATTCTCCTTGCGTCCGCTCACAACAACCACAGTCCCTATACATGACTATGTTTACCCTACTCTACACGGTGACAAATTCCCAAGATAATCTTCTGATGAGCTACTCTGATAATCAAGAAACACTCACTGAAATACGAGACGCGAAAACTACGCTAGGTTTTCCCAGAAAAACTATTTAAAAGCTAAGCGCAGCAAATAAGTACAAAAACGCTTTATACAAACAGTACTCGCTGCTGCTGGTGCTCTCGCTCTGGCTGTCACAAGACAACTGCTGATTCAAGTGACTAGTGGCTAACGGCCGCGAAACAAACAAAAGACGGTTTTAGGGCGCTTTCTGTTCTAAACGATCAAGAAAACACTAAGAAATCTAACACGAAAACTACGTAAAGTTTTATCAAGAACTGTTAGTTACTATGCAGAGCAGATAAACACAAATAGGATCCCTTCCTTAGTGGAAGGTCGTAAACAAAATGCAAAATAAACGCTTTATACAAACAGTACTCGCTGCTGCTGGTGCTCTCGCTCTGGCTGTCACAAGACAACCGAGTTGGAAACTTCCTTCACGTCAGAACGCGCGATCGACCACGTGGCTCTGTTGGACAACGAACGCTCTCACTAAGTTAACTGATCACCTGATTCTCATTATTCAGCCCACATGCTTCGATTATCTAATCCAGGATCTTGGCGAAAACACACGTCCGTAGATATGAGCCATCGCGTGCACCTAGCTTAGTACCTCCGCAAGTGAATGTAACAATGTCCACATGACTATTTAATAAATCTGATCAATTAATTAACCTCTCTGATGCGGAAAACTGCCACGTCCACCTAGACTTGGAATCAATTTTCGCCACTTCCACACCCACCTGGACTTGAAATGAAATAGTTAAAGTCCCTACCAACCACCACGTCCTTTTACCGACCCATGTTCGTTGGCTAACATGTACTAATGCTTGCTTTCGTTTACTAACCTGCACTAACGTGTACTAACCTACATTAACTTATAGCACATTCTGTCTATACAAATAAGCCAAGCTTCAATTCTGATGGTCAGTTCGTGTTTCGCTACCAAACACAAGAAAATTGTGGCTAACGAAGCCACTAACCTAAGTCACCTGTGATGACTCAAAATCGTCTGCTTTGCCTCTCTCTCACACCACGAGCGCGAGACCGCCCACATCACAGTCTGGACCTTTATACTCGCGTCGGACATACTCCTCTATAAATATTCTAGCTAAACTATGACCCTAATATTGTTGTTCAATCCACACGGTCTAGCACATGGCCAGAGCACACCCCTAGTACCGAAGCCGAGATCATTGCTCGCCCCATCTTTAGTTAACCGCTGAGAGACGGAGATATGCTGCTATCACATCCCTCGCGCTCTCGTAGCTACTCGCCTCAGCAATTCGATCTAACAAACCCTCCAAGTAGAAAAAATAAAAACCAACTCGAACTCTCTCATATTCTATATCGTCCCACAAATACTTAACGTACATTTTATTTACGCATCGAGTATAGCTATCACTCTCATACAAAAAAACACTCGCCCTGATATACCTGGTGTCATGTTGCACAGTCGGCAGACCCGCAAACAGCTCCTAATTTCAGTGCACAATATCAAACTGCTCCTAAATAATGCAGTACACCTAACTGTAAACACCATCAGTACTCGTAATCTGTCCAAATAACGCATAGCAAAATAACTCAACAGACGCGCGCAATCAACCTGTCCCACACTAAGCACACGTCCGACAGCTCTCAATTCGCTCAAAGGCCTCTGTTCGACCCCTCAAACATGACTTGATGACAGCCGCATTCACACCTAACACCTGAGAAATTCATATCACCTACACGCCGAACATGACTATGCAAGCCAGGCCACGCAAGTCATCTGTCACCGTCCTAACTCAGTGCGGTCCAACACACATGTTACGGCCGCATTCCATTGCTTGCCGGCCTATATGCGACACATCTCCACCTTCACGTCTGTTGTCAGAATAGCCGAGAGCGAGTTCACACACACACCATCTGCACACATCCCAGCGCTTCTCTCCGCTCCCAATCTAAAACGAACATTTGCAAATTAAAAAAAAAAGAGCCCAGTCAACCTCTCCGAAATTGTATAGTGCCCCCAAAAATAGTTAACGCTCGCTTTCATGTTTTCTCAGCTTATTTGTAAATTCAAATTCTTACCCTAAAAGAACTTGTTCATCAAAATAGTACTGAATGCGCTGCCCAACTCCTACCTTTCCAGCTCTCAACATACGCAAATGTTCTCAACCCTCCTATATCCCAGCGCAACCGATTAATCATTCTCATTCCTTCTTATCGAATTTACTGTCCTAATTTCCTAAGGACCCGTTATCGAAGTACCATCCTGCTTTTCCTTCTGAGGCTTCCTGTGCTTACTTTTACAGAGATCGCTAAATTACCTCCACAGCCACCTCAATCTACACACACGTACGGTCATCCTCTCTACTCAAATGGCTTTGAGCACTATGCGACTTAACTTCTGAGGTCATCAGTCGCCTAGAACTTAGAACTAATTAAACCTAACTAACTTAAGGACATCACACACATCCATGCCCGAGGCAGGATTCGAACCTGCGACCGTAGCGGTCGCTCGGCTGCAGACTGTAGCGCCTAGAACCGCACGGCCACTCTGGCCGGCCATCCTCTCTACTCATCCCATAACATAATCAACAGTAACTTTACAATCCATTATATTGCTTTTTGCATTGTGCTTATTTCATTTGTGAATAATTGTGACTATAGTAAAAATGCCGCGAAAGACTGTGAATAGTGTATCGCGAAGTATAATGAATGAAATTACCGACTTAAACAACTTCACCAATACTACTAGTGACACGCAGTGTAATGATGACAATCCTGCGTTCACTGACAATCAGTGCGTTCCAACCATTCATGATGATTTTTATCTTATTGATGAACAAACGAACTCAATTGTGTCCTCTGTTAATTTGACGACAATTGATGACGCCGGGCGCCATATTGTAATGAGCGCTGCCCAGCTTAACACACCCGGTTGGGAAAATTCAAATAACGTACAGAGAAATTTTTCTAATGAAAATGGACAGTGTACTGAAAGTACGATGGATTTATTTAATTCCGAAATAGTGTCTGACAGTGTACATCCGACTGATCTACCTTTTTGTAAATTACAGAATGACCAAATGGTCACACAAAAAGCGAGAATTGCAGGTACACCACTAAACAGCACAGAGAATAGAAATGCTAATTTTGGCTTGGAACAAATTATGGCAAAATTGCTACAACAACAATTTAGTGAAAATTTCAAACAGATTAATGAAAATTTCAAACAACTAGATAAAAAACAAGACAATCTTAATGAAAAACTAGACAATAATAATGAAGATCTCAAACAACTTAGTGAACAGGTTAGACAACAGAGCGAAGATAACAAACAAGATAATGAAAAACTCAAACAATACTTTAATGAAAAATTAGACAACAATTCCAGACAGCTTAGCGAGCAGATTACAGCCCCGTTGCCGGCAGCGTCATGACACTAAGGAACAGTTACGCGAGGAAATTGAGGCTTGTTCAAGAAAAAGTAGCGAAGAAATTAGGTCTGTTGCTCAGGAATTAAGGGAAATGCAAACAGCTACAACAGAAACACTTAGAAACGAAATTAGCGGAGTCGCTAAACAATGCTCTGAAAAGGCTACACAATTACGCGACGAGTTTAAAGCAATGACAGCAGAACTTTCGCGCACAATGGATGCAAAGATAGACGCGAAATTCGACCAACAGAACACTCAGATTGACGAACGTTTTAATCACCACATACAAAACAGGCATAAGCGTTTCCGCAAATTTATTCAGGATCAAAATAAAGTAAAACGTCAAGTCATAGAGACAATCACTGCTCAGAGACAAGAAGACAAACGTAAAATGTTTGCGAAGGCAAAAACATATGTAGACAACAATATTGCTACGGTATCGGACAAAATTAATACCATCGAACAGTTGAACGCCGAATTACGTGATGAAATTTCTGATCTTAAATCAAAAACAGATACACACACAGCAGATATTCACACAGCAGATATTCAGACAGTGACAGACAGATTCGAACAATTAGAACTAACACAGGATTCCGATGTCGTGAAAGCTGACGTTAAAAAATTGAACGAAACCACACGTAAATTACAAAAACAGATTAATACTACTGACACTAAAAACGATGATCAGGTTAAAATACTGACTGAAAAATATGATGAAGTGGCCAGTCGTATTGATGCTATCGAAAGTACTAATGACAATAAATCAGACGATACTGCACCGATTTCGTTTAACCAAACACCTGAATTCCAAAATTTGCAGCAGACAATTAATGAGATAGATTCATCTAATAACACCTTACGTAGAAAATTGTCATGTTTACAGCAAGAGGTAACAGAGATGAAAAGTATTTCAGTCAATAACACATCACAGCAGACGCCACTTTGTGAACATTTTTCAGACTCACGCAGCGCGTATAATTTGAGTAATCTACAGAGAGTACGGGACTTAGATTCCGAACAGACACAGACAAACAGATTCACACACAAACCTTAAAGTGTTATCAAATTCAGTGACGAGAACATTGATTACGAGCAATTTTTATCCGTAAAAAAATCTAAGGAACTTAATAATGGGAGAGCACAGATACACGATGTGCACTGTATAAGACAATTTATTTTCGTACTTTCACCGCTATTACCTGTAATGCAGAAACTAGCTGTGAACCAGATGCGACAATTTGCTATTGTATTTTCATCAGCATTGCCTGTAATGAAAAAACTTGAATTACCATGGATACAACAGTTTATTTCTGAATTTTTACCGCTATTGCCTGCAACGCAAACGCTAAAATTTATTTGCAGCGCGTAATTGACCTCAGGGGATTCATTACGCTTTAATGAATATGTGCCGTAGCGTGCATAGGGCCCCGAGCTGTAGTAGTGCTGTTTCATCTTTAGTTTTCTGCACTGCTGCCTTCTCTTCTGCTATCCTTTATATCTATCAAAATAGCTCTTTAACTTTTGCTCTACCCAGAATTAAGAAAAATGACTAAAGAAAACCCGATATGACAAATTTTACCGAAAGTGATAATTTTTCATTAGACGCTCCAGAAATGACAACTACGAGAACTTTAACATAAAAAAAAATTTTAATCATCAGTATGTACAGAATTTTCAGCAGTCGCAACCACATTTTAGTAACAATAGACGTTTTCCACCACAACAGCATGTAAGTCAGCCGCTTAGCATACCTAACCAACAATGCAGTCCACAAGGTCAACCAGGCTTTAATGTTTCGCCGCGTGCACGTATAGTCCCTGATACAACAAATGGTAACGCACGGCAGCAAAGAAACAGCTACGTACAGAAAACACAGTATTTCAATTCCTATCGCAATGCACCGTATAGGAATGACAATCACGACAGACGTAAAAACAATGAGCACAATTATCAGCGTACGTTTAATAACAGTCGGTCACACCAACAGCAAAATTATTCACAAGAACATATTCTCATGAATGAACCCGACAGTAGGTATCATCCAGAGCGTAATACGCCTGGAAGAAATAACAGAACAGTTCAAATAGTGGAAATGCCACAGAATCCTCCTGATAATAATAACACGTCAGATAGAATCTGACTAGATACTGTACAGGTCGCATCTTCCAATAACACAAGCACAACTTTAGACACGCAGAATGTTATTCACGAAAATGTTATTACTTTTGATGACATACGAAACACTCTTTTACAGGAAAGACCAGTTGTTCAAAAAACCATTTCACATCCTGTCATCGAAATTAAAATAGGTTCATCGAAATTTTCAGCAGTAATCGATTCCGGATCACCTATGTCAGTAATAAATGAAGAAACTTTTAACGATAGTGTAACAAAGAGAATACCTATCCTACATTACCATTAGGCAAAACGAAAGTGAAAGGAGCAGTATCGAGTAAAGGAGTAGACGTTAAATTACAGACGCATTTATCATTTTGTATTGCAGGTCACACATTGCACTCAAATTTTTGGATTATTCCATTACTGACGACCGACATTATTTTAGGTACGAATTATCTGGTACAACACGACGCAGTTATTGATTTTCAAAATTCCTATTTAATGTTGAAGGACGAGAATGTACAGTTGGCTTTGGAATTTCAGCACTCTTTATCTGCGGAAGAACAGACAATTAATCATACAGAGGTCATTTCCGTATCACGTAACATAGACTGTAATTCCACATTGTTCACTGATACGTACGTACATAACTATAATACTCCAGACGAAGCTGACTACGACGTAATGCAGGTGATTTCTGATAAAGTTAAACAAAGCAGTGCAAATACAGACGACGAACGCAAGCAACTATACAAAATTCTTTTACAGCAAGCTCCAGTTTTTGACAACATTCCTGGTACTATGTCCGGATTTATGTATGAATTTCAAGTCAAACAGCACGACACATTTAAAGCAAAGCATTATCCCATTCCATATATCCACAGAGAACAAGTTAAAGAAGAATTGCAAGATATGCTCGACCAAGGAATTATTGAACCGGCAGTTAGTCCGTACATAAACCCGCTACATATTGTCAAGAAAAAGGATGGCTCACTTCGCCTTGTACTTGATTCGCGTCACATTAATGACATTATTATTAATGAAACAGATCGACCACAGACACTAGAAGAACTACTACAGAAATTTCACGGTACTGCTATTTATTCTACATTAGATTTGAAATCGGGATTTTGGCAAATTCAACTTCATCCGAATTGCAGAAAGTATACAGCTTTTCTCTGTTTTGGTGACTGTTATCAATTTTGCAAATTACCGTTCGGTTTAACTATTTCTTCAGCAGCTTTTATTCGCGGTTTGAACACTATACTTCCGACAGAACTTAAAGACAGAATCACGACGTACGTAGATGACATTCTTATCGCAGAAGCTAACTGGTCTGAACACAATGTGATTTTAGAACGACTGTTGCAAACTTTTCATGCACAAGGACTCACAGTTAACCTCAGTAAATCGCATTTTGGTAAAACTTCTATAAAATTTCTTGGACACGTAATTTCAGCAGAAGGAATTGCGCCTGATCCGGAAAAACTTCAAGCTCTACGTGACATTACTGTTCCTACGACGAAGAAGCAACTACGCAGTTTTTTGGGCTTAATTAACTTTTTTCGTAAATTTATTCATCACTCTGCTTTAGACACACCTAGATTATGCCAATTAACAGGTAAAAACAGTATTTGGTCTTGGGATAAGAAAGCACATTCTGAATTCATGAGCCTGAAACATGCTTTGTTGAATGCACCACTTTTATCGTACCCAGATCTTACCAGAAATTTTTCCATTGCCACCGACAGTTCCAGCACCGCTTTAGGCGTACACATTTTTCAGGAAATTGAGGAAGATGGCACTACAGTAATCAAAAACATTGCATTTGCAAGTCGCATTCTATCACCTGCAGAACAAAATTATTCCGTTACAGAATTGGAAACATTATGTGTTGTTTGGGCTTTTACGAGATTTAGGCACTTTCTTTATGGCAGACATACCACCGTTTACACAGACCACAGAGCGATACAATTCTTACTTTCAGCTAAATTCACTCACGACAGATTAAGCAGATGGAAGCTTTATTTACAGGAATTTAATTTTACAATAGTTCACATTCCCGGCACACAAAATATTGTAGCAGACGCACTATCCCGTTCTCTCAGCAACAATCAGCAAGACATCGCAACCAACTTCTGCAAAGCAAATTTCAGCGTGATGTACATCCAACAAGTTGCATTTCAAAATTTTATTTCATCGTCATTACAGGACATAGCAAAAGAGCAAAATAAAGACAACGTGTGGAAAGAAATTAAACACATTTGGCAAGATAAGAATAATGTTACGATTAGAAACCACTACACTGTACGCAACGACATTCTGTTTCGCCGCTCTCATCCTGACAGCAATAATTGGTTATTATGCATTCCTGACGAACTGGTTAACAAATTAATCTGGTACACTCATTTAAGTTACGCACATTACGGAGCAAGAAAATATTTTCTTACACTGAGACAGAACTGTTATTTTACCAACATGGAGAAACGTATACGACGAGTTTTAGCGTCATGTAAAATTTGCCAGAAAGCTAAGTCAGACACGACTTCACATATTCCTCCATTATATCCCATTGTACCTGTTAAATTAAGACACATGGCCGCTGTAGACATTTTTGGTCCGATTCTCAGAACTAATAGAGGTTTTTGCTACGTCTTTGTCGCTGTTGAACTCACTTCAAAATTTGGTACTTTCACTCCGTTACGCAAAGCTACTGCTAAAACTGTTTCGAAAGCATTTGTAAAGCATTTTCTATTTCATGTAGGGCATGTGATGAAAGTAATTTCTGACAATGGATCACAATTTCGTTCTGCTATATGGACACGCATGTTACGAACTAGAAACATTTCTCCGATCTATATATCCAAGTACCATGCTTCTTCGAACCCCTGTGAACGATTAATGAAAGAAATTGGTAAACTGTGTAGAATATACTGCCACAAAAGACATATTGATTGGGACACACACATATTCTCATTCCAAGATGTAAGTAATTCCATTCCAAATGAATCCACTATGCTATCTCCGTCTGTAATACTGAAAAACGTTGAACCACCAAACAAAATTAAAGAATTAGTAACATTTCCTACATCTCGTCGATTACGACACCACGAAATAATTGACATTGCGCTGAACAACATCAAACGTGCCGCAGAGCGCCGGAGAAGGCAGCAAAAACAGGTTTGTACATGCCGAGACTTTCACGTGGGATAGAAGATATTAGTACGCACACACTATTTATCCAACAAAATAAAAGGTAGGTGCAGTAGATTTGAACTTCTATATGCAGGTCCATATCGGATTCGCAGCATTCCTCACCCCAATGTTGTACACGTCGAAACTTTGAGAACCAGAAAAAGTAAAGGAAACCACAACTTATCCAACATAAAACCCTTTATTGAATGAACATACTTTATGATTTATCACACTGTAATGCCATTTACCTATTTTTATGATTATTTCTGCAATTATATTCACATGAACACTTATTGATGATTATCGTATTTTTTCTTGGCAAGTGCCCGGCAAGGTAAGGTTAGCAGGTCGCTCTTCTTGTCGTTACACATCAGACCGTGCACATTTTTCCAGATGAACTTACACATTTTATGATCACTTATGCAATTATATTTATGTGGGTACTTACTGATGTTTGTCGTATTTTTTCTTGGCAAGTACTCGGCAAGGTAAGGTTAGCAGGTCGCTCTTCTTGTCGTTACACATCAGACCGTGCACATTTTTCCAGATGAACTTACACATTTTATGATCACTTATGCAATTATATTTATGTGGCTACTTACTGATGTTTTTCGTATTTTTTCTTGGCAAGTACTCGGCAAGGTAAGTTTAGCAGGTCGCTTTTCTTGTCGTTACACATCAGACCGTGCACATTTTCCATTTTTTTTATGTATGTATGATTGTTGCATGTTTTGTTTGTATGCACTATGAAATAACTAAGATATGACACACACCAGTTGACTTTGACATTTTTTTGCCCTATGATATCTCAACATCGATATTCTGCGTACATTTTTGCATCTGAACACTGTCAATGTCTTTGACATACATTCCTGGAAATGGAAAAAAGAACACATTGACACCGGTGTGTCAGACCCACCATACTTGCTCCGGACACTGCGAGAGGGCTGTACAAGCAATGATCACACGCACGGCACAGTGGACACACCAGGAACCGCGGTGTTGGCCGTCGAATGGCGCTAGCTGCGCAGCATTTGTGCACCGCCGCCGTCAGTGTCAGCCAGTTTGCCGTGGCATACGGAGCTCCATCGCAGTCTTTAACATTGGTAGCATGCCGCGACAGCGTGGACGTGAACCGTATGTGCAGTTGACGGACTTTGAGCGAGGGCGTATAGTGGGCATGCGGGAATTGCTCAACACGTGGGGCGTGAGGTCTCCACAGTACATCGATGTTGTCGCCAGTGGTCGGCGGAAGGTGCACGTGCCCGTCGACCTGGGAGCGGACCGCAGCGACGCACGGATGCACGCCAAGACCGTAGGATCCTACGCAGTGCCGTAGGGGACCGCACCGCCACTTCCCAGCAAATTAGGGACACTGTTGCTCCTGGGGTATCGGCGAGGACCATTCGCAACCGTCTCCATGATGCTGGGCTACGGTCCCGCACACCGTTAGGCCGTCTTCCGCTCACGCCCCAACATCGTGCAGCCCGCCTCCAGTGGTGTCGCGACAGGCGTGAATGGAGGGACGAATGGAGACGTGTCGTCGTCAGCGATGAGAGTCGCTTCTGCCTTGGTGCCAATGATGGTCGTATGCGTGTTTGGCGCCGTGCAGGTGAGCGCCACAATCAGGACTGCATACGACCGAGGCACAGAGGGCCAACACCCGGCATCATGGTGTGGGGAGCGATCTCCTACACTGGCCGTACACCACTGGTGATCGTCGAGGGGACACTGAATAGTGCACGGTACATCCAAACCGTCATCGGACCCATCGTTCTACCATTCCTAGACCGGCAAGGGAACTTGCTGTTCCAACAGGACAATGCACGTCCACATGTATCCCGTGCCACCCAACGTGCTCTAGAAGGTGTAAGTCAACTACCCTGGCCAGCAAGATCTCCGGATCTGTCCCCCATTGAGCATGTTTGGGACTGGATGAAGCGTCGTCTCACGCGGTCTGCACGTCCAGCACGAACGCTGGTCCAACTGAGGCGCCAGGTGGAAATGGCATGGCAAGCCGTTCCACAGGACTACATTCAGCATCTCTACGATCATCTCCATGGGAGAATAGCAGCCTGCATTGCTGCGAAAGGTGAATATACACTGTACTAGTGCCGACATTGTGCATGCTCTGTTGCCTGTGTCTATGTGCCTGGGGTTCTGTCAGTGTGATCATGTGATGTATCTGACCCCAGGAATGTGTCAATAAAGTTTCCCCTTCCTGGGACAATGAATTCACGGTGTTCTTATTTCAATTTCCAGGAGTGTATTACGTTTTCTGTCATGTTATGCTATATGCTTAATTATGTTACCATAAACCAGTCATTATTTAGTGGGTATATGATGTAAATGCACGACATTAATCTTTGTTCATCATTTTCAGAAATAAATAACGTGTAAAGGAAATAAATTTAACAGAAATGGGAATTTCACCTACGGAATAAACGAAAGAAGATGCAAAAACCTTATGAGGAAGAGTAAATGGATCAGAATTAACAAGCATTAACAAGAATATACTATACACATCGTAGAATAGCAGTCTTAACTAATTTTTTCTTTCAGAATACAAGGCGATTGATGCAGGCTGTCAGACAGAACTACACATCTTAGTTTTAGTGATGAAATATGCTAGAGATAAGGAATAGTTATGTAATGAGTAATGAAGTGATTTTTTTGCAGATGATAATGAATGCTGATGAATAATGATGAAGAATATGCTACTATGGATAATGAAGTTTTTCTTTACAGGTGATGATAATAATGGAGTTATGATAATATAAGTAATGAAGTGATGGATAATGAAGTTTTTTTCTTTACAGATGAGGATATCGTTGAAGTTATGTATTTATGCTATGTAGTTATTTAAGTATATGTTGCAGTTCGCTTTGACAGCAGGTGTTATATTGCATAGTATAATGACGGAAGGTTTTGGAACGGACAGCTATGGAACACATTTTTATACACATTTCACGACCTGTTAATTCGAAGTTCACTACTTTTCAGCACAAAATGCATTTCTTCTTTCAGCTTAATAATCCATTTTTTATATATTTTTGCAGGAGACATTATTTATGAAATTAATGTGCTATAAGCAGTTGTTCATTAAAACTATGTCATTACATATACTCTACTTGTTTCATAACCTTGTTACCGCTGACTCATGACGAATGACGTTACACATTTTCATTTACAGGAATAACCCAGAAGCAAATTTTTTCTTTTTCTCTTCTTGCTTTCCCTTATAATTACCCAAAGCAATGCATTGCTAACAAAAAAAATGTATCACCAGTTCCAAATAATGCTACCCATTTAAGAGAGTTCTGAATAATACTGAATGATGAAAAATGTTTTGTACTATTCAATACTTGCTGGCCAATGAGTGCCAATAATTAGTATAACTAAATGAATTATGTTAATACTATGCCATTCATTAGCTCCTGTTTTCAATGATGACTTCTGATGTTTTGTAACTGGCCAATGAGTGCCAATAATTAGTATAACTAAATGAATTATGTTAATACTATGCCATACATTAGCTCCCATTTTCAATGATGACTTCTGATGTTTTGTAACTGGCCAATGACTGCCAATAATTAAAAATGTTTTGTACTATTCAATACTTGCTGGCCAATGAGTGCCAATAATTAGTATAACTAAATGAATTATATTAATACTATGCCATTCATTAGCTCCTGTTTTCAATGATGACTTCTGATGTTTTGTAACTGGCCAATGACTGCCAATAATTAAAAATGTTTTGTACTATTCAATACTTGCTGGCCAATGAGTGCCAATAATTAGTATAACTAAATGAATTATGTTAATGCTATGCCAATAATTGACTCTCATTTTCAATGATGACTTCTGATGGTTTATAACTGGCCAATAAGTGCCAATGTTCACTATAATAAGATGTTTTATGAACATTATTCTGTAATACTTCATACATGGTACAGAAATGTTCAGTAACTGGGCGATGAGTGCCACCAATTACTTAAATCAGCTGTTAGACTAATGTAATTCTCAATGAAGACTAGTATGTGACTTAATGTCCTTCACCTACTGACCTAACTACCCTGAATTACTGCGATATCCATTTGTCCTGTCCATCCTCATGATCATGGAGCACTATATTTGGTTTTTGCACTAATTCTACGTTGGTGTGCCTTGTAAGAGCGTGGTGTTGACAAGACATGCTGTCCACCACCGTGAGCGATGGAGACGTTATTATGGTCCCACTGTTTGGTGTACCTAATGTACTACATGGAATATTACTACGACATTTCAGCGTCTTGGCTACGCTGATAAATACTTCTGGGAAAAGAACTTCAAATTGTCTCACTTGGTGTTGTACTTCTGTGGAAAGATATGGACTTTCAGAGCAGCTGCGTGCAACCTAAAGTGCTACAACCATGATGCAATCCTTCCCTTTCCTATCCTAATTCTTGTAACATAGTGAAAATCGTTTCTTTTGCTAACATGATTTCTATTTATATACATTTTGTGATTTGATTATATATTCTCAACTGCAGTACATGTGCACTTATGTCACTTATCAACTTTTTTTTGCCATTATGTTTATTTGTTATGAAAATGCTAAAGAGTTTTTCAGTGCGTGTGCACTTTTGTCATTTTTGTAACATGATTTCTACCCATTCTATGTACATTTTTTTTCGATTTGTTGATATATTCTAAAGTACAGTATACGTGCACTCTTGTCATTTATATTGTATATACATTTTTGATTTGCTGATACGTTCTGAACTACAGTATATGTGCACTCTTGTCATTTATATTGTATATACATTTTTGATTTGCTGATATGTTCTGAACTACAGTACATGTGCACTTACGTCATTTGTCAATGAGATTTGTTGAGGAAACGTCGAAGAATTTTTCAGTGCATATGCACTTATTTAATTTCTTTTGTACTCACATTTTGTCATTGTCTACTATGTTTTGTACTTGATGCATGTGCACCATATTTCCTACATGTTCTGTATCTATATATATGCTGTAATTGTAAAGTTAATTAGTTAAAAAAAATTTGTTGCTCATGGCAAGTCCAAATGACTCACCATCGCTGCCAAATTTTTGTCACCCCCCCCCCCCCCCCCCCCCCCCCCCAGTGGAGGGTTATGAAACACGTATGTATCCAGTAGCAGCGATGGCGAGGCATGTCAGAATCTCTTACCAGAGAGTTATTTATCGTTGCTAGTCTGCGCTTGACCGCGCGAGAGTTCAGTTCAGTTGCGAGAAAGTTGTTGTACGTAGCGAGTCGCGAGAGCATGTAGTTCGTTCGTGCTAGTAGCGCGCGAGAGACAGTCGGAGTTGTGTGTAAGGAGTCGGCGGGCGTCGACATGGCCCTCTGGTCAAGGTTCAGAACAAGGTATATTTTTTAAATAAGGTAATGAAGCAGCATTGCGCACATCTGATAATGTAATGTATCTTAACTGTAATTAATTTGTTCAAGAATTGCCCCAATAATAATTTTGTTCTCAAAACAATCCTTTTAAGAAAATAATCATTACAATTGAAACAATATTTCCTTTGCTTTTCCTCCCAGAATCAATTTATCAGGTTGATCTTAACGTTAATTTTGTAGGGACTTAATATTTTTGCACATTGTTATTATCATTGAGTTTTACTACTGTAGGAAGCTAACATTTGGCTCTATTTGCATTTTTATTCAATTCATATTATTTCAAAATTCTCCGGGGAGGTTACACTTAGCACTATGAGTATTCACATTTAAAATATTTTCATTTTCATTTTTGCGGGGAGGTTACAAGCATGTGGGCTGAATAATGAGAATCAGGTGATCAGTTAACTTAGTGAGAGCGTTCTTTGTCCAACAGAGCCACGTGGTCGATCGCGCGTTGTGACGTGACGGAAGTTTCCAACTGTGTAGAAAAAACATTCCAGTTGGAGCGTGTCAGTTCCTATCTATCGGTCTTGAATTGCAAAGTTTATGGGGATGAGGGCGTCCTTTGTGTTCCATCACATGTGCTGGTGGCACGGTATGTGGCGTGAGGGTGGTTTGGACAAAGCAAGCGTGTCGGTTCCTGTCCGTCAGTGCTGGGAATTTGCGAACTTTAGGACCGATATAGCTTTTAGCGTGTCACGTGATAGAACTTTCCAAACATCTCGGGCGGTTGTGTGAGGTAGGTATCGGCAGGTTCGAACCTGTTCAGAAAAATAAATTTGGGGTGGAACGTGTCCTTTGTCCAACAGGTGGTCGATAGGTTCCATCCTGTCCAGCGTTAAGTGCTCGCGGGCGCGGAAAGATGTTTACATAGCCAGACTCTGAGGCGAGCGCGACTGACCGTTTGTGGCTGGACCCTGAGGCGCCGCTCGCCGCGTACCTGGCGCGCTGGCCGGGGGGCTGTGCGGGCACCGCTGGTCGCTTGATGTCAGCCGGCCATGGAGCTGCAGATGGAGCGAGCTCAGCCGGTCGCACATACGTCAGCTGCGCTCTGGAGTTCGCTGTGTGAGCATGGAGAAGTCAGTTGGGACACACCTGCATGACCGTAATGCCTGAAATAAAGAGTCATTTCCCCACCTGGTGACTTAGCATGGTACAAGTGACGAGATTTTAATAATGTATGTCCGGGTGCTGATTTAGAAATACGTGGCCAGATTTGACTGTCCAGCAAAGCAGGTTGCGACTGGCCTATCGACGGGTGTGACATCAGGGCAGATTCCCCTCTCGAGCAAGCAACTTTGGCGATGAACGTGTGGCAGGGCATTGCTTGTCCCACAAAGCCGCGTGGTGGATCGCGAACCGACCGGCCGATGTTTACGCCGGCCTAGTGGCACCTGTGACGTCAGCGGCGGCTTGCTGGATGGAGCAGCGGCGCGCGTGGGCTACCGCCGACCGACCTCTGCTGGCGATGACGTGAACTAAACTATTTGGGCTCTGGAGTTCGTGGTGTGACCATCTCGAAGTCAATTGGGACACACCTGCATGACCGTAATGCCTAAAATAAAGAGTCATTTCCCCACCTGGTGACTTAGGTTAATACACGTGGCGCGATTTTAGTAATTTAACGGCGGAAGCATAAGTGACCGCGAAAATTCAAACTTGGTGGACGTGACCCAATTGGCTTTCTTGCCGCCATCTTAAATGACGTCACGGCGACGTCCCCGGGTGACTGAGATACAAACTAACACATAGTTGGACTCCAGACCTCGGAGCGAGCACGGTGGATGCTGCTGCGATCTCGAAGATGTGATGCTGGAGAACTAGTGATGACCGTACTGTTTGAAATAAACACCTCAGTCCATTTCCCACGAATTCACAGGAGTTGACTTAGATTAGTGGAAGTGCAGTTTAATATTATTTGACGAGATTTGGATAGCTTATGAGTGAAACAATAAGTGATTGCGAGAAAATTCAAATGTATTACGATGAGGTGGCCTATTTAGTATGTGTGACCGATTATCGTGTTGGAATTTGAACTTGTGACCGATTTTTTGTTATGGTTGTAACGGAAATGGCTTTCTTGCCGCAGAAAACAGGCATATTGAAAAAATAATAATAAATGATTGAACTTGGCGCGATTTTCTATGTTAGTGGAGGTAGGCCAATAATAATAATAAATATAATAAATGAACATAAATAATAATAAATGATAATGAATGATAATAAATAATAAAGAATAATAATGAACAAAAGTAAGGTTTTGCAGCCATTATCGTGTTGGAATCTGAATTTGGAGGGAATTTTCTAGTGGACGCAGGTCAATAATAATAAATAATAATAAATGATAATGAATGATAATAAATTATTATGAATGTTAATAAATGATAATCAATAATAATGAATAATAATAAAGACAAGTACAGTTTTGCATCCATTATCCTGTTGGAATTCAAACTTCCAGCCATTTTTTCTTCTGGAGGCTTAGGTTAGTGGACGTAGCACAATTGGCCTATTTTCCCACCAAAAGCCGCCATCTTGGATGACGTCATGTGCTGTTGCCAAGTCTACATGCCTCCATCTTGGATGACGTCATCGCCGCCATCTTGATTATATTGGGCAACAATGCACGTGTCGTGACGCGAAGGTTGCCCTACTACTTGAGTAACGTAGAAGTAAATAGCCTCGGAGTAGCGAAGCAACTTAAATCACTTAATAAAAGCAAGTCTCCTGGTCCAGACTGTATACCAATTAGGTTCCTTTCGGAGTATGCCGATGCATTAGCTCCATACTTAACTATCATTTACAATCGTTCGCTCGACGAAAGATCCGTACCCAAATACTGGAAAGTTGCACAGGTCACACCAATATTCCAGAAAGGTAGTAGGAGTAATCCACTAAATTACAGGCCCATATCGTTAACGTCGATATGCAGCAGGATTTTAGAACATATATTGTGTTCGAACATTATGAATTACCTCGAAGAAAACGGTCTATTGACACACAGTCAACATGGGTTTAGAAAACATCGTTCTTGTGAAACACAACCAGCTCTTTATTCACGTGAAGTGCTATTGACAAGGGATTTCAAATCGATTCCGTATTTCTGGATTCACAGAAGGCTTTTGACGCTGTACCACACAAGCGGCTCGTAGTGAAATTGCGTGCTTATGGAATATCGTCCGAGTTATGTGGCTGGATTTGTGATGTCCTGTCAGAGAGGTCACAGTTCGTTGTAATTTACGGAAAGTCATCGAGTAAAACAGAAGTGATTTCTGGCGTTCCCCAAGGTAGTGTTATAGGCCCTTAGCTGTTCCTTATCTATATAAACGATTTGGGAGACAATCTGTGCAGCCGTCTTCGGTTGTTTCCAGATGACGCTGTCGTTTATCGACTAATAAAGTCATCAGAAGATCAAAACAAACTGCAAAACGATTTAGAAGAAATATCGTAATGGTGCGAAAAGTGGCAGTTGACCTTAAATAACGAAAAGTGTGAAGTCATCCACATGAGTGCTAAAAGGAATGCGTTTAACTTCGGTTACACGATAAATCAGTCTAACCTAAAAGCCGTAAATTCAACTAAATACCTAGGTATTACAATTACAAACAATTTTAATTGGATGGAACACATAGAAAATGTTGTGGGGAAGGCTAACCAAAGACTGCGATTTATTGGCAGGACACTAGAAAATGTAACAGACCTACTAAGGAGACTGCCTACACTACGCTTGGCCGTCTTCTTTTAGAATACTGTTGCGCGCTGTGGGATCCTTACCAGATAAGACTGGCGGAGTACATCGAAAATGTTCGAAGAAAGGTGGCACGTTTTGTATTATCGCGAAATATGGGAGAGAGAGTCACAGAAATGATACAGGATTTGGGATGGACATCATTAAAAGAAAGGCGTTTTTCGTTGCGACGGAATCTTTTCACGAAATTCCAATCACCAACTTTCTCCTTCGAATGCGAAAATATTTTGTTGACACCGACTTACATAGGGAGAAGCGGTCACCAAGATAAAATAATGGAAATCAGAGCTTGTGGCCGTGCGGTTAAAGGCGCTGCAGTCTGGAACCGCAAGACCGCTACGGTCGCAGGTTCGAATCCTGCCTCGGGAATGGATATTTGTGATGTCCTTAGGTTAGTTAGGTTTAACTAGTTCTAAGTTCTAGGGAACTAATGGCCTCAGCAGTTGAGTCCCATAGTGCTCAGAGCCATTTGAACCGTAGAATTGTTAAGGTGGTTCGATGAACCCACTGCCAGGCACTTAAATGTGATTTGCAGAGTATCCATGTAGATGTAGATGTTTTAATATTCAGGTGATTGAGGCGGTAAAAAACACATCAAAAAAAGTTTTGCATCACCTCGGTTCCCAGAACTCCTGAAGATAGAGACGTTGACAGTGGGTGTTGTATCACAGACACAGTCCCTTTGACTGTCCAGTGATGTCACTAAACTCGCCCAAAAATGTAAACAACCAGGCATGAGCAGCGCCTATTAGACGGAGGGCGTTCGACAGCCAGTCAGTTCCAGTCATTCCACCAGGAAGAAGGTACACGGCTCGTGTTATCTGTAGTTCAACCATGCCTAGGCGGTGAATACCGCGGTTCGATCGCGTCCGCATTGTTACCTTGTGTCAGGAAGGGCTCTCAACAAGGGAATTGTCCAGGCCTCTAGGGGTGAACCAAAGCGATGTTGTCCGGACATGGAGGAGATAGAGAGAGACAGGAACTGTCGATGACATGCCTCGCTCAGGCCCAAGGGCTACTACTGCAATGCATGACGGCTCCTACGGATTATGACTCGGAGGAACCCTGACAGCAATCTCACCATTTTGAATAATGCTTTCCGTGCAGCCACAGGACGTCGTGTTACGACTCAAACTGTGCGCAGTAGGCTGTATGACGCGCAACTTCACACCCGCGTCCATGGCGAGGTCCACCTTTGCAACCACGACACCATGCAGCGCGGTACAGATGGGCCTCACAACATGCCGAATGGACCGTTTAGGATTGGCATTAAGTTCTCTTCACCGATGAGTGTCGCATATGCATTCAACCAGACAATCGTCGAAGACATGTTTGGAGACAACCCGATCAGGCTGAACGCCTTAGAAACACTGTTCAGCGAATGCAGCAAGGTGGAGGTTCCATGCTGTTTTGGGGTGGCATTACGTGGGGCCGACGTACGCAACTGGAAGGCACCGTAACGGTTGTACGATACGTGAATGCCATCCTCCGGCCGATAGTGCAACCATATCGGCAGCATACTGGCGAGGCATTCGTCTTCGTGGACGACAATTGGTGCTCCCATCGTGCACACCTTGTGAATGACTTCCTTCAGGATAACGTCATTGCTTGACTAGAGTAGCCAGCGTGTTCTACAGACATGAACCCTATCGAACATGCCTGGGATAGACTGAAGAGGGCTGTTTATGGACGACGTGACCCACCAACCACTCTGAGGGATCTACGCCGAATCACCATTGAGGAGTGGGTGGGACAATCTGGACCAATAGTGCCTTGATGAACTTGTAGATAGTATGCCACGACGAATACAGGCATGCATCAATGCAAGAGGACGTGCTTCTGGGTATTAGAGGTACCGGTGTGTACAGCAATCTGGACCACCAACTCTGAAGCTCTCGCTGTATGGTGGTATAACATGTAATGTGTGGTTTCCATGAGCAATAAAAAGAGCGGAAATGATGTTTATGTTGACCTCAATTCCAATTTTCTGCACTTCTTCCGGAACTCTCGGAACCGTGGTGATGCAAAACGTTTTTTGACGTGTGTAGAAAAGGCCTCACAGGGAGAGACTTTGAGCTCTACTGGGAAATTGACGCTTCCATCTCTCTCTCTCCCTCTCTCTTTCATAGCACTTTTGTTGTTTGTTCTGTCGGCAGGCGGACGGGACCCCTTTCGATGTGTTTCTTTTGGAATACAGTAACTCTCGCCATCATCAATGTCGTACTCAGGTTCGTCAGTAAGAAATTCTTTGTTTTTAATACAGGAACAAAGTTTCCCACCAAATGGCTCTGAGCACTATGGGACTTAACTTCTATGGTGATCAGTTCCCTAGAACTTAGAACTACTTAAACCTAACTAACCTAAGGATATCACACACATCCATGCCCGAGGCAGGATTCGAACCTGCGACCGTAGCGGTCGCGCGGTTCAAGACTGTAGCGCCTAGAACCGCTCGGCCATCCCGGCCGGCCACCAATTCTGTTATTACCTAAAGGAAGACTGTTAGGGATATTCCAATTTTCGCGTTTTTCTTTCACCAGCGTCCGAGCTTTCACAATCAGCGATGACTACCGAGAGAGCACAGGTAAAAAAAAGAGAGGGGGGAAGACAGAAAGGCAGCGGTAGCTGCTGTGTAAGAGGAAGAGCACGTGAACACCCAAACTTTTGACACTTTGTGGATTTATTGGTTATTTTTCTTTCACTGCTGTAAAAGTAATATAGACGCAGTAATCTGAAATATAGGGCAGTCGTACACTCGCTGACGGGAATCTCAGACAGGAAAAAAATTTTCACGTTTCTTTTCATTCGATTTTGAGCACCTCATTGATGGGGTTCAAGATAATTCGAAAGAATTAGTGTTTGAAATTTTCGAAAGGAAATGCTAAACGATAAAAACACTGATGACAACACTTGCCATTCTGCAAATGTAGCTGTAGACGATCATCACTCATACGTGTTTATGCACGTGGCTACAGTGAACATTTTACAGCTTTCCGTGCTACGCTAGTTCAGGCATATTTGCAGAGTATAATGACAGAATTACGAAACTCACCTTACGATCTTGACGCGAAGAAAGTTCTCATTCTTCCATATAAATCAATTATTTTACTTTCGAATGGGAGAAATCTTGACAGCGTTAGTGCATTTCATGATTCCACCACGCGTTTGCAACTTGAAATATTTGCTGTATGAAACGACGCAAAAATTATTTCGAACTCTATAGTGTAGCAAACCACTCAGGTAATGGTGAAGTAAACTCACCTATGGAAAGTACATGTATGCAGTCTTGTTTTGCTGTTAATTTTCCGCCGACATGGCATTTTACTGTTGTAGCTTCTAATGAACTGTCGATGTATTTGCACTTGAATGCGATGTATCCTGCTAAGCACACTGACGTAAAAAATTAATCACCCAAAAATAATTAATGTAGAACAATGAAATTTCGGGAATAGATTTGTCTAGGTAACATATTTGAGTGATTAACATTGCAAGACCACAGGTTAATGTAAGCGCGAGACAAGCCACTACAAATGTGAAATGCTGCTACATTAAAACCAGTGTAATCGTCAGAATGTTAAATGCAAGCGTGCAAACCTGCATGCATTGTGTTTGTACAGGGGCCGGATTTCAGTTTGTGGGATGGAGTTCAATGCCAATTGCACTTGGTCAGTCAAAACAGGAACAATTAATGTTGGTTATGTATGGTGCTCCAGTAATACGATGACGTTCCACAAGTGCTTGACTGGAGACATACCTGGTGATCGAGCAGGCCAACACTCTGAAGAGCGTGTTAGAAGATTACAACACTGCTATGTGCGCGAGCATTATCCAGTTGGAAATCGTCCCTGGTACGCTGTTTATGAATGGCAGCACAACAGGTCGAACTATCAGTTTGACTCAAAATTTTGCTCTCTAGGTGTGTAGGATAACCACGAGTGTGCTCCTGTTGTCATATGAAATTGCACCCCAGACCATAACTCCAGGTATAAGGAGGACGACGGTTCAATCCCGCGTCCAGCCACCCTGATTTAGGTTTTCCGTGATTTCCCTAAATCGCTCCAGGCAAATGCCGGGATGGTTCCTTTGAAAGGGCACGGCCGACTTCCTTCCCCGCCTTTCCCTAATCCGATGAGACTGATGACCTCGCTGTCTGGCCTCTTTCCCCAAACAACCCAACCCAACCCAAGCATAGGCCCAGTGTGTCTTAGCACACAGACAGGTTGGTCGCAGCCCTCAAGAGACCTCCTTCTAACCTGCACACAGCCATCGCATTTTCAGTCAGTATTAGTAGGCGAATTCTGTTTTCCACTTTGAAGGGCATATTATTATTATAAAATGCACCAAGACCATGATTTGTAGTAAAGAAATTTTTAGATAATCTTGATTGAGTCTGGCAGTCAGGATGTAGGTTGCCCCAGCATTTTTCACATCTCTGAAAGGTCCAAAAAGTGAGTTTTTTATGTACCAGTCCTTTTTTAAACTGGAGCAAATTTGTAAAAAGACCTTTGTCTCCTGAGGCCAAAGCCATAACCAGTTCTAAGTGGTGCTTTTTGATCTTGGGATCTTGGGTGTACCTCGAGTTCAACACATTGAACACGTCGCTTATCTATTCAGTGAAGCTTCTTTCCCGATCTTCACGGCAAACGTATCTCACAGCTTAGGCAATGCGATGTGAAAGTAACCGTGCAGCCATTCTCATGTTATGACCGTAGGTCTGCTCACATTCACTGAGCTTCCTGTACACTGATTAGCCTGAACATATGACCGCTTATCTAATATCCAGAATGTCCACCTTTGGCATGGATAACAGTGGCGACACGTCAGGACGTGGGAGCAATGAGGCCTTGGTAGGTCACTGGAGGGAGCTGGCATCACATCTGCACACACAAATCACCTAATTCCTGTAAATTCCAGGGAGGGTGGCAATGTGCTCTGACACCACATTCAGTCACATCCCAGATGTGTTTGATTGGGTTCAGATCCGGTGAGTTGGAAGGGGGGGGGGGGTGACCAATTGGATCTCGCCACTGTGTTCCTTGAACCACTCCATCACACTCCTGGTCTTGTGCCATGGCGTATTATCTTGTTGAAGAATACCACTGATGTCGGGAAATATTATCATCAGCTTGCAATAATCCTTGGCTGTCGTGATGTCCTGCACGACCTCCACTGTACTCGTGTGTGTCCACATGAATGTTCCCCAGAGCATAATGGAACTGCTGCCATCTTACCTCCATCCCACTTAACAGGTGTCAAGGAGTTTTTCCCCTGGAAGACGCCCTCCCGTTGGCACGATGAAGAGGGCATCGAGATTCGTCAGACTTTGCAATGCTCTACCACTGCGCCAATGTCCAGTGCTGATTGTCATGTGCCCATTTCAGTCGCAGTTGCCGATGTGTTGTTCACATTGGCACATGCACGGGTCGTTGGCTGCGGATGACCGTCGGTAGGAGTGTTCGCTTCACTGTACATTCAGACACACTTGTACTCTGTCCAGTATTAAAGACTGATGTCACATCCGCCACAGTATGTCACCTTTCCTGCTTCACCAGTCTGCCCAGCCTATGACATCCGACATCTGTAATGAGGGGTGGCCGCCTCAGACACCCGACAAATCGTGCAGTTCGCGAAATGCTCGTGCTGAGCCTCTGGGTCATCGCAATCTGCCCTCGGTCAAACTCAGATAGATCGTGTGCCTTCCCCATTCCACACACGAACAGCACACACACTGATATTACATGCAATGTGTGTGACTGACCAGCAGTCAGTCCTCGCCAGGAAACACTGCTGTGACCTGGATGGGTTTATATCGATAATAGGTCGGGGGCCATAAATGTTGTATGAGTAAGAAAGGGAACATTCTCCAGAGAAGATTCTCGGAGCAAAAGAACATTCTCCAAGAAAGTTCTCTGTTTCGTATGAGTAAAAAATTCTAAGCATATTCTTTGACGGGGGAGTTCCTTTTCACTACCGCCCCCGCTTCTTGAGAAAGTTCTCTGTGTGTTTCATCTGCCGTGTCTGGCACAGAGCACACTCGTACTCTTACATCTCATTCAACTCGCTCAGACAGTGTACAAATATGGAACTGGCATCAGTGTTTTCTGGAAGAGTTACACATCGTTTCAATTTTACTTTTATGCGCGGCAATAAGTTATTAAGTTGATTATGGATGGTTTACAAAAATGCAGTTTCTTGCGATGTTAACAAAGTTTGGATATGTGAGAAACTTCTTTGTTGTTGAAGTTAGATAAACATACTATGCGGACGAAATCTTAAAATCACATGACATTTTCATCTACTTCAAACCGGAACTCTGTTAGAGTTTTCTAACACGAGGTAGTTTTGGTGAAAGACTATGCGTAATTGTCTGTTTCCGTGTCGAGTATGTAAGGGGTTGCTTGGCGGTTCGTTATGAGAAACAGATCGCTAGGTTTGTAATAAATCTACTATTAATTTTTCTTATTCGCCTACTTAATTCTAACATAACAAAATATAATATATATACTGTGAGAAGTCATGATGACGAACATCTGAGATGTCAGTGGCGCAGTTGTGTCGCATAAACCTAAGTCTTCTCGTACATCAGTCTGAAAACTTGAGCCTGCTAGATAGCAACGAAAATGTTTTGATTTTTACACCGTTTGGAAGGTCACCCCCTCTTCTTTCAAGATTTTGAAGATTCTGGAAGTAAGTTCGCCAGACATATAATTTTTTTTTTTTTTTTTTACAACATAAATTCTGCCATTACTACCTTATACATCTACATTGATACTCCGCAAGCCACCCAACGGTGTGTGGCGGAGGGCACTTTACGTGCCACTGTCATTACCTCCCTTTCCTGTTCCAGTCGCGTATGGTTCGCGGGAAGAACGACTGTCTGAAAGCCTCCGTGCGCGCTCTAATCTCTCTAATTTTACATTCGTGATCTCCTCGGGAGGTATAAGTAGGGGGAAGCAATATATTCGAGACCTCATCCTGAAACGCACCCTCCCGAAACCTGGCGAGCAAGCTACACCGCGATGCAGAGCGCCTCTCTTGCAGTGTCTGCCACTTGAGTTTATTAAACATCTCCGTAACGCTATCACGGTTACCAAATAACCCTGTGACGAAACGCGCCGCTCTTCTTTGGATCTTCTCTATCTCCTCCGTCAGACCCATCTGGTACGGATCCCACACTGATGAGCAATACTCAAGTATAGGTCGAACGAGTGTTTTGTAAGCCACCTCCTTTGTCGATGGACTACATTTTCTAAGCACTCTCCCAATGAATCTCAACCTGGTACCCGCCTTACCAACAATTAATTTTATATGATCATTCCACTTCAAATCGTTCCTCACGCATACTCCCAGATATTTTACAGACTCAACAGAACTTAGCTCGAAGTATGCTACAGAGATCACTTCATCACTTCAAGAAACGGAGAATGTTTCACGCTTATGAGAAGCTCCTCTAATTTTTTACTACGACATCGTAGATGTTCTTTGTTTTGAGCAACTAACGCTGAGAACATTCTCGGTTGAAGTATGTTCTCCGACTCGCTTTATTCGAGCGAACCTGAGAATGTTCGAAATTTCCAGTATAAAGTATACTCTCCGTTCTGTTCATATGACCCAGTGCTCTAGTTGATCAGTGTATATGGTACGTGAGAGAGGTCACTTGATTCGTACTGCAAAAGAGCTTCTATTAAAGTCTTCATAAATACGGTACCGTCAGAAAAGATGATTTCGTCGTCAATATAAAGTGATTTCCCAATAATTTTAGCAAATGCAGTACATCGTAAAAACACATATTTTCATTGGATAGTCCACAGGATTCGAAAAATACATATTAGTTGTGGATACACCAAGTTGTTATCAGATTTCTTAATTTTTCGCTCCCATGCCGCACAAGATTTTAGCGACAAGACTTAAACGACAGCGAAACATGGGAAGTGACGTAGTCACTTCACAGTAGTTATCACATCCAGTTGAAGGCGTTCTGAGTATTAACTATGAGGATGAAATTTTTTGCTGCCATGTGTTTGTTATTGTTTTCGTCAGAATTTTAGATGCTGCACTGAGTTATAGCAGTAACTCAGCAAACCTGGATGTGGTAACTTCTGTGAACTACGTCACTTCCCGTGTTTCGCTGTCATTGAAGGGTTGTCCAATGTCCATCACATCACACGTGACCGCTACAACACGTACTCCAACTCCAATTTCTATAATTAATTAATTTATTCGTATGGCCAGCAGGGTGCCGGTCTTTCAATTTGACCACTTCGGCGACCTGCCGACCTGCGATGTGGATGGTAGGATGATGATGATGACAGCACAACACCCAGTGCCTGGGAATCGAACACCTGGGCCCAGAGATTGACATCTGTCACACTGACCATTCAGCTACTTCAGCTACCACGGGGGGGGGGGGGGGGGGGGGACAATTTCAGTATTCTGTAATGATTATCTGCTAGAAAGCTAGGGAGTATGGTGGATGGTACAGAACTTCCCAGTCCCATCGACCGAACAGAGCAGCCACACAGCTCGCTCTGTATGCGCCCGCCCATTGTTGTGCAAAATGATGGGTGGGTTGCGCTGAAAGTGTCGCCGCTTTTTTCGCAAAGCTGGTTGCAGGTGATGCTCCAAACACGAACAGTAATACTGTACATTGATGGTCTGCCGTGGAGGAACGTAATGCGTTGGGATAATACCATCACAGTTGTACACAAGGATCACCATAAGTTCAGACTGCTCCATTCACACGATCAACAAAACAGGCGCTGCTAACGGTATACTACGCCTTCCACATTGCTGGCAACGGGTTCTACACAACGCTGGTGACTACTTTGAATGACAGTAACAGGTGCAAATATGTAACTCCTTTGTATCAGTTGTGAACAAATAGTTGCCACTATTTAATTTCCAAACCTCTTACAACGGATATTAGCTCACATGACTGTCAAGTGTTTATTCCACCGAAGCTTAGGAAAGCCGTGGCCTCAAAAGGTGTTAACAGTGCAGTTATAATCTTAATTAAACTAAGTACTCCTGTGGGGTGGCGAGTAAGTTCCTTCACTTCACTGGTTTAAAGTTTTGATGCCGTCTTTAATCACGTGAACCTGGCAACTAATTTGATGGTCAGCCAGAAAACGAAGGGAAACTTATCGACCTTAGTTTCCAGTCTGCACGGCCACATTCCGGTCCAGCCCACTGAAAGAAAAGTGTCTATTTCCCATTTCTTTGCGGGATCAGGTCTACGACTTCAGTAAAAGTAAGTTCCAATCAAAATTTAATTTAATTAAAGTTTCTCACAAACAACACTTAAAATTGCGTTATGTTCAATTGAAAACAAGTCTTTCTAACCTAACAGCACCTTTAACAGTTCAGAGGTGACCTCTACGATAATTTCCTACCAGATTGTTTTTCGCCCTGACTAACATCACTCAAATGAAAGTTCGCAATGAATGTTCAAAAATTAATGCTCGCCATGAAAGTGAAAATAAATTCACCACTTGCCACGCGGAATTGAATTTCACACGGACGGCACACGAACAGTTATTTTACCGAATTCTAAACAATCCAGGACGGTGTACACTCCTCACAAGTTCACTATCCGTTTTCACTACCAAATACGCGCTTGTTACAGCTTGGCTCTGACGTCATCCGAGACAGAGCGCGACCAGACGTTTAACTGGCGTGGACCTCACAGTGTCTGAGAGCGAAGTGAACCTTCCTACTGCTTCAGGGGCTGTATTTATAACGTGCCGCTGCGGACTGCCGAGAAAACATCTGTTGTCTGTCTATTTGCATACGGCGGCAGTCTACAAACGACCGTTATCTCGGGCACATAATCTTTAATAATATAGTTACCAATTACTTCAGAAACTTCTTAATTTTTGCTGGTATGCAGATAAGCAGTTTGAAAGCACTTAGAAAGTTTCAGCTCGCTAGAATGAGAACTTTGCTTATTTTGTAACAACGATACAGTTTCTGTGTCTGGCTCGAGATCGAATCTGGTCCGGTTATCCGAGACAGGTTCGGTATGAAACACCACTGTTTCGAAACAGTGAACCACAGCCGTTCCGAAACACTGAAACAGTTCCACGTATCGATACACGGTATCGAAATATAGAAACAGTGGCCAAGTCTAGTGCAGTTTACATTTCGATCATACAAACTACAAAGCGTTTCTCAGGCGCGTCTTGTTACATTTCATTGCAGAGAACAGTTGTTCACAAACATACGTGAAACCGAACATTGATATTATTGTAACCGCCAGTTTGTGCAAACGAGGAAATCTATCCTGAGGGAAGTGTCTGTAGAATTCCAAAATGTTTTTCTTGTTCTGAAATTTGTCTCTGTATTCTCTCACACACTGCAGGTCAATAATTTCCAGTTGCAGCTCAGGACGAATCTCTTAAATATTCGCTGAATATGGAGAGAACAGATCAATATCACTGTCTAGTGCTGTCAGATCTTGAAAGCGCTGATCAACTAAACTGTGTGAATAACGTTCACAGTCTTTGTGAACATCTTGCATGGATGATAATTTAGGAAAATGAGCTAGATTTCCTGTTTCCAGCTGACTCACCCAAAGTATCAATTTCATTTTAAAAGCTCGTATTCGATCTATGAAATGAGTAATTAGCAGATCTTTACCTTGTAGTGAAATGTTCAAAGCATTCAGATGGCTAGTTAAATCTGCTGAGAACGCGAGATCACATTTCCATGAAGACCCTTTCAATTCAGGAACACACGTTATTTATTTCCATGAACATATTTATCTCATCTAGTAGGCAAAAAAATCGATTTAATAATTCGCCACGACTAAGCCAGCGGACCTCGCTGTAATAAGGCAGGCTACCATACTGGCTTTCTACATCCTCAAGAAAGCATAAAAATGGTTCAAATGGCTCTGAGCACTATGGGACTTAACATCTGTGGTCATCAGTCCCCTAGAACTTAGAACTACTCAAGCCTAACTAACCTAAGGACATCACACACATCCATGCCCGAGGCAGGATTCGAACCTGCGACCGTAGCAGTCGCGCGGCTCCGGACTGAGCGCCTAGAACCGCGAGACCACCGCGGCCGGCAAGAAAGCATATAATTTGCCTGTGTTGTAGCCCATGCTTCCTTATATAATTGGTTGTACGAACAACAACACTCATCACATTTTTTAGAGTGATACTCTTTGCACGTAAGTTTTCCTGGTGGATCACACAGTGAACGCCCCTTATTTCATTCGGCACGGTCAGTTTTTGCATTTTCTCCTTCAACAGCACAACAAAACCTGATTTTTTTTCCTGTCATCGCTGGTGCACCGTCTGTAGGCACTAAAACTAAAGAATTCCATGACAATCCTATATTTTCAACACTTTATTCAACACAACTTAAAATATCATTTCCGGTTGTAGTGTTCTTCATGGCTACTACATCGAGCAGCTCCTCCCTCACCTGAAGATCTCTATTAACACCTCTAATAAATATGGCAAGCTGCACTGTTCCAGTGATATCAACACTTTCGTCCAGAGCTAGAGAATACACCATAAAATCTTTACAGAAATTTGCAAGCTGGCTCTGGACGTCGTCTGCCATGTCCTGTATGTGACGCATAATAGTCATGTTAGATAATGGCACAATCCGAAACTGTTCAACTTGAGATGGACACACATGTTCCGCTGCTACTATCAAAGATTCTTTTATTAAATCGCCGTCAGTGAAGGGGCGCAGGGATTTTGCTAAAAGCAAAGCAATTTTGTAACTCACTCTGAGAGCTGCCTCAGTTGATTTTTCTTCATCGTCCAGATCTTCTTCGGATAGCTTCCTTTTAAGTTTAATAACTTCCTGTGCACAATCTGGTCCATCACATTTTCCACTTCTGTAGTCTTTCGCGTGGTACGACATATAATGTCGCTGCAAATTAAATTTCCTAAAAGAATTCAGCACTTTGTGACATACTAAACATTTTGCAACACCATCTTTTTCTGTAAACAGATACAATTCCTCCCAATGGGGGTTGAACTGCGAAAGCATGCTTGGGGTTACACAACGGCGACTTGACATGATTCTTAACCAGCGAAGTGACTGTTAGAGTTGATCGTAGTACTTTAAACGTTACACATCCATCCACTTGAAACTATTTGAAACAAGACTTGTTTGACCAGGCAACATGTTTGCAGTCATCAACAGTCCAATGTCGATGTTGATGGGCCCAGGCGAGATGTGAAGCTTTATGTCATGCAGTCACCAAGGGCACATGAGTGGATATTCAGATCCAAAAGCCCATATTGATGATGTTTCGTTGAATGGTTTACATGCTGACAGTTGTTGATGGTCCAGCATTAAAATCTGCAGCAATTTGTGGAAGAGTTGCACTTCTGTCACATTGACGATTCTCTTCAATTGCTGTTGGTCCCATTCTTGCAGGACTTTTTTCTGGCCGCAGCAATGTTGGAGATCTGATGTTTTACCAGATTCCTGATGTTCATTGTACACTCATGAAATGGGTGTATGGAAAAATCCCCACTTCATCACTACCTTGGAGATTCTGTGTCCCATCACTCATGTGCTGACTGTAACATCATGTTCAAACTCACTTAAATCTTGATAACCTGCCATTGTAGCAGCAGTAACTGATCTAACAACTGTGCCAGACTCTTGTTGTCTTGTATAGGCATTGCCAACAGCTGTCTTGTATAGGCATTGCCAACAGCAGTGTCGTGTTCTGCCTGTTTACATATATCTGTATTTGAATGAGTATGCCTATACCAGTTTCTTTGTTGCATCAGTGTATCATTGTATGATATATAGATACACAGATATGACATCATAAGCATTGTGAGATGCATGAAAAACTAGCTTTTGTTTAAAATGGAGTGTAAATTACCCACACTAGATACTTCCAGAGTTTGATAATGAGAGCACTTACTGACTCATAACAAACATCAAGCAAAATTTGAAACCTTTTCTAAACATTTTCTCATTTATATATTAAACATTAAATATTTAACACATTAACTCATTTGTAAAGTCATCAGAAGTTTGAAGCTGTTTTATATGTGGGAGCTTGGTTGTTTATAGATTTGGGAGTTTACTGGTACTGTATCTGACTGCCATGATCTGTGGATTTTAGGATGTTATGTGAGAAAAGCACGAATTGAGTTTTGTACTACCAACATTTTTGGAATCCATGCCATTGGCATGGGAGAGAGCATTCTGTCTGAGATACCTCACTACATTTAGATCAGATGAATCCAGTTTTCCTTTACAATGTGACAGGGAAATTTACAGTGAAAGCTTAGGATAAAAATATCTAGTGCTAGGAATAACAACCTTCATTTAATGGAAAGGACTAGCTCAGATCAAAAGTGCTATAAGCAGTATAGCAAAATTTATGTCAAAATCATGAACTGTGCACAAAAATTGAAAATTCCAAGAAATGGGCAAGAACAATTTGGAGCATCATTAGGCATGAAACGAATAAACTCAGCAAGGCAAATGGTATTTACCATAACTCCCAGATGACAATAGCACTGAGACAGATGACAGAAAATTAAAATTCGTTGCTATTAAATTCAATGAGTTCTTCCTAACAGTAGCTGAAAACATAGGGACAAAAATTGTACATCAAAAGAGACCCGTTAAATTTACTTAGCCAGGTAATGCATACTGAATCACCAGACAATGATTTTGCTGGCTCATCCATTAGGGAGATCACAAAAATCACCAGGTCACTTAAAGGTAGTAACTGTTGTGGCTACGACAGTATCTCAGCAACAGTACTAAAATCTCATGCTGGCTTGGTAGTGCCACACTTCAGTTATCTTTGTAATCAGTCAAGGAATATTTCCTGAAAGATTAAAGCAAGCAGTATCTCATGTAACTCTTTCTCCTGCCGCTGCTGAGACTAGCGGAAGAAGTCTTGCAGCTGTATTTTGTCAATATTCTCTCTCCTCCTTACTAAAATATAAAATGGTTTAGTGTTTTAATGAAATAATATTGTCCTCACTGTTGTATCGTAAGACCCACTGATTTATTTCACAAAAATGGTGCAAAGATGTAAGTGCAACTCTTTTTGCTGCACGGCTACTAGGAGAAGTGAAATTAGGTCTAGCTTTCCTCATTTATTTTGAGATAAGTGAAAATGAGACAACAGCAAAGATAAAATGGGGCAAGTGAGTGCCTAATTGATAATAATGAATACTTTACATGAAGAAGAATTAAGACAAGAACAGTTTCTAAAATCACAAAGCGAAACAGAAAGAATTACGTCGCAACCAAGGGAGGTGTGATATATTATAGGGGGTAGTCAAATGAAAATGAGACACATGGAAAAAAAAGTAAGTAAACTCTTTATAATTTCAAAAGTATTTGTTATAACTGTTAATGTATTTATCCCACTGTAATACAAGTTGGTCAATGCCATTATAGAAAAATTTTTGTGGTTGCGTACTGAACCGTGATTGTGCCCAGGTGTGCACCTCTTTGTCGTTAGCAAATCCATGGCCACAAATATCTTTCTTCAGGGCTCCAAACATAAGGAAATCACATGATGAGAGCTCAATGCTGTATGGAGGATGTGCATGGGCTTCCTAGCGAAACTTCTGCAGCATAGTCAAAACAACTTTGGGAGCATGTGAGCCTGTCCACACGTACATGTGAGAAAGGGTGAGACATGGGGGACCAGTACTAGCTATCTAAAATAATTAAGAACTTACAGAACTAAGAAGCAAATACAGTAACCTTTCAATTTGGCAGCTCACCCTATGGTCAGTTTTGACTGCCTTTCTACACAGTGACACAGTGTGCTGTTAACAGGCTGCTGGAGCTAAATGCCATAGCTTCACATGTTTTGCCATGACAACACTATGCTGCTGTATTTCAGGAAGATTCAGCATCACACCTGAAGTTAAGAGGCAGCTGCCAACAAATCATCGAGTTTTTAGAGGCAGCATCTGATGGATAGCCTGACAGCCTTAGCAACATACATATTTCTTTCTCCATAACCAGAATCAAAAAATTAATGATTTATATTTAGATGTGGAGTATGTGTACACATACAAACACACACACACACACACACACACACACACACACACACACACAGAAAATGTGAACTAAGATGCTGAGATAATTTTTCTGTCATATGACTTACTACTTAAAACTCCTCAATAGCACCCAACAGAACCTGTGTTTTTACCATGTCATCTCTCTCAGGTGTAACTGCCGTGTTAAATTGTTAGAAACTTAGTCACCCGGTGTCCTAATTTTGAAATGAGAGTTCATATGAATGTCACGTGATAAATATTTCACATGAAGAGTCGTTGCCACAGAGGCAGAGGTCAATTGTGGAAACTACACCATTGAATATTAAAAGTAATGTTACTAAGGAATACACCTAACTGACTACACAAAATAACCAGGCATGTATATTTGTGAGTGAGTGGTTCAAAATCAAAATTAATACTGTAATGGAAATGGGTCATAACTGTAGTTACATTGGTACACACTCAGTTGTATGCAAACATATGATCAGGTTAGAGGCATGTACGTTCTAAGTACTATCATTCCCCGTCACATGGGTAGAAAGAATTGTGGTTAAAATGCATTTATTCATCTAAGAAACAAAATAATTTGACTTTGTAATTAAATGAAAGGAAAGATTGCAGGTTCTGAATGTCATGGCAGATTAGACCTATATATTGAAATTGACATTGGCGGCCATGAAGGGAAAGAGATGAATGCGTTCATGTACCTCTATTGTTGAGCAGCAATGTCATGGAGATTGTCGCCTCCATCTAAATTCTCCATAAAAATTAAAATGATAATAATCTTCCAGAGTTACAGGAGCCGGGATCAATGGTATAATAAATGACAACATCATAAGTTTCAGATGTTGCTTTCATTATTTATCACAATTTCATTCAATTTTGACAAGCGCTTCCTTTATACTTCTAATCACCATGACAAGAGAAACACGAAAGGTCACTATTCCTAAAACTAATAAACAAAGAGTGTAAATCTTGTTTTGTCCATCAGTGTTAAATACTTTTTAAATTAATCTTTGCTATGACAGTCGATTAACTATACATTTATCAATAAGAAAAAATTATTAAGTTCCTTTATACAGGATATGAACTAATCCCATTTCATAAATCTAATTAATTTGTTTTCATTGCAGTTTACCAACTATGTACACACCTAAAAAATTGTATATAGTAAATATACCAGCAAGAAAATTTTCACTCAGTGCAGTTTATTAAATTGGGGCACTTGTTTCAATATGAACATCAGTTCCACTACAATTAAGTTTTCTTTCTCAAAATGAGAAATATATACTTTTTACCTCTTTAATTGTCCACCTACCCTGTCCATAGAAAATGTGTTTACAGTCTACCTAACCACACACACTGAGGTGTAACACACCATTTTAGGGAAAATGGTGGGTTACACTGTTAGTACTTCTAAATGATTAAAGATGATCATGACATTTAGTGAAAGTTTTTATTAATAGTTAAGTTTCAGACAGCATATTTTTGGAGAAATGGTTTATTATTAAGTGCAGGTGATGCATGGTATGGGCACAGCATATCTGCAAGACGGGACAAAAAGTTTAGTGTGTCTACCTGCTGTGAGCCACTTGTTCTTGGACATTGCACCTTGGAGGTATGTTGTGACCATGGAAGAACGGTACTCACAGTAACAATAGTGATGTCAAAGAAGCAAGAGCAAGAGAAGTTTTAAGACTGCCATTTTGTCTTACAGTCTTGGTCGTTTTACTTTTCAAAATGTATTCTCATTGTAGTCTCACTTGTGTCCTCACATTTGTGAAAAGATTGTAATATAGACATATGATGACAATTGGCTCAGTATCTATAGAAGCTTGAATAGATTGGTGTTGAAAGAAGAAATATTGTTGGTAATAAGTAAAACTGAGGAGTATTCCTGCTTTCTTTCAGCCTCGAACACTGAAAACACTGCAAGGACAAGTAGTCCACTAGCAAGAGCAGAAGCATGGTATCCAGATTTTTGCTAGCTGGTCTGAATAGTAGATAATTTTATGAAGCAGGTGACCATAGAGAGCATATTACACAACAAGATGGAGCAAGCTCAAAAATAAGGAAATTAACTCCATACTGTCTCATGTCCATAAATTTACACTCCAACACGCGCACAGAAAGAGAGAGAGAGAGAGAGAAGAGAGAGAGAGTGGGGGGAGGGGGGGGGGAGGAGGACATACAATGCCAAGGTTGCTGTTTGGAGGTGGCCTGAGGTGAGGGTTGTGTTGAGTTGGGTGGTAATTGGGAGAAAAAGTTGGGAAGTGGAAAGAAAGATTAATTACAGGTAGCTAGCAGCTCTGTGGGAGGCAGCAGATGTGTAGGATATGAATGCGGGAGTGACGGGTGACAGGAGTACGGGCGAGACATTTGACACACGGGCATCGGTGTGGTGCTTGATGATGATGATAATGATGGTGTGGATTGTGACAGATGAAAGGGCAGAAGATGGGGAAACTGGTTGATAGAGGGTATGGAGACAGTGGATTACTAGACATTGCAGTCACAAGGATTATGGGAGCGAAGGCTATATTGCAAGGGTAACTCTCATCTACATAGTTCAGAAAAGGTGGTGCTGGAGGGAGGAATCCATATGGCCTGTACTGTGAAGCAGCCATTGAACTCCAGAATTTGTGCCACTGAGCGGTCAACTTTGTTCTTGGCCCCAGTTCCGCAGTAGCCATTCATCCAGTGGAGAGCTGTGCTGTGATTGCAGCAGTTGGTATATGGCATGGCTGCTTTCACAGCTGGTCCTGCCTTTGATGAGTTACAATAATCCTGTGAAAGGGCTGCAGTAGGAGGTGCTGGGTGGGTGCATTGGACAATTGTTGCTCTTGACCCCTGGGGCAAGGGGTTTGGAGCGGTGTAGGGATAGACCAGGATGTTTAGTAGGTTGGGTGGGTGGCAGAATACCATTTTATGAAGAGTGGGAAGGATGTTGGGTAGGATGTCCATCATTTCCTTACATGATAATGGGTAATCAAAGCCCCGGTGAAGGACATAATTCAATTGCTCCATCTGAGATTGTACTATATGATGAGCAGGGAAGTGGATGCTCCTTTGCAGCTGATTCTTGGGGGTAGTGGGAGAGATTAGGTGTGTATGGGAATATGTCATGGGAAATCTGTTTGTGGACAAGGTTTTTTTTTTTTTTTTTTTTTTTTGGTGGGGGGGGGGGGGGGGATAGTGCCTGCCTGGGGAGGTCCTCAAGAGGCCTTCAGCATGCTGGGCAAGGGAATTCTCATCACAGATACGCTGGTCCAGGGGTGGATTACGGGAGTGAATGTGTAGCGAAACAGAAGGGTGTGTGTGTGTGTGTGTGTGTGTGTGTGTGTGTGTGTGTGTGTGTGTGTGCTTTCGTTCTCTCTCAGATGTGTCTCTTAATGACATCACATTTCTTCTGTTAAGTGAGTGGTACCTTTTACTCCTAAATTTACTCCTATTTGCATTCTCCCAGAACTTGCTTTACTGTACTTGCAATTAATATTACCATTACTCAAGAAAAACTGTTCCCAAGCTTTGTCAATAAATTATTGTCATATGCCTTTGCTGGATATCCCTATTAATAAAGATTTGTGTTCCTTTTACAGGAAAGGGGAAACCATTGACTGTGGAAGGATACTGTTTGGACTTTGAACCCAGATATCTCCTCTCATATGCTGCAACAGAACATATAACAGTACTGTCATCATCATCTCGCACACACATTGCTTAACCTCACAAACATAGGAAGCTTATAAACAGCAAAGGACACAAAATGCAGCCTTAAGAGCAACAAAATTTATATTTCTTGGAGTTTTTCCTTTTTGGTGATGCTTGTTTTTGCTAGTGACAAGAGTGCATGAAACTTTTGAGAGAATTAAACTAATCCTGCTGTCAGATAATGGATGTATCACCAATGAATGTGAACCTGGTGAGAGGTTTAGAAATGTGGGGGGGTAAGGATTTGTGTAAGTGGCCTGTGTACAGGTTGACAAAATAGGTTGTGAAGTGAGTATAGTTGCACCACTGATCTGTTACCCATCTTCCCCTCTACAACAAGTGATTAAAGTATAGATCACCATATGAATAAAAAGTGAGGTTATAGGTTTGGAAAAGCATGACAATGTGAAATGTATGTTTAATGATGGTGAGGTCATGGATATCAACATGGGGGCTATTGATCCACAGGCAGGTGAAGTCAATGGTAACTACCTTGGAGCAACTTGGTAATGGGTTTGAAACTGTGGAGAGGTGATAGCAGGACTGATTTGCACTTTTAATGTAGAGTATTAGTCTGGTGACATTTGTCTAGACTTGGCTGAATATGGTGGAATTTTTGTGGGGGCATGGGGTGGATTAGCTGGTTAGCTTTTTTGGTGTATATAAGGACCAAACTACAGGGCCATCAGTCCCTTTTTCCTCATGCAAACAAGGCTCAAAGTACAAAAACACCCAACACCACACCTAAAAAGAAAATGAATGGAATGAGCAAAAAACAGGGAAAATGTACACCACAAGGAAAAGTAAAAGAAGGTATTAAAACCATAGACATATGGTCTGGGCTGGCTGATCACAATAATAAAAGAGGATGAGCCAGCCACACTAAAACACATTAAAATGTCCACCCAAAAAGACAAGGCAAGATGAACACATGTAGGGAAAAGACAACCACCAAGACAAGCAAATGCAAAGAAAGTGTGACAGAGTTACAATGGAGTGAGGGTAGCGACCTCAGAGGAAGGCTAAATGACCACCCTTAGATGGTACGATAAACACCCCCCTCACGAATAAAATGTAAAACTAATTCTGCTGTTGAGGCATTGTCGCCCAACATGAAGGTAAAGTGCTGGGAAGGTTAAAAGTCCACCGCAGAGTGGCTAAAAGTGGGCAGTCCAGCAAGATGTGGATGACAGTTATGTGAGCCACAGTAACACCGAAGTGGGTCCTCGTGACGGAGGAGGTAGCCATGTGTTAGCTTTATATGGCCAATGTGGAGCCGGAGAACCACAGAGTCTCTGCGAGAGGCCCGCATGGAGGTCTTCCACACATTCAAAGTCTCCTTACGGGCACGCAGTTTGTTGTGCATACTGAGATTGTGCCATCTCGTCTCCCAAAGCTGAAAAATCTTGTGGTGTAATAACAATCGCAGGTCAGTTACAGAGATGCTAATGTCCAGAAGCAGTTTCCGTGTAGGCTGTTTGGCCAGCCTGTCAGCAATTCTTTTCCTAGGATTCTGATGTGGCCTGGGGTCCACACAAACACCACAGAACAACTGGACCGTTCCGGGACGTAGATGGACCCCTGGATGGTCACTACCAAAGGTTGCTGGGGGTAGCACTGGTTGATAGCTTGTAGGCTGCTCAAGGAGTCAGTACAGAGAAGAAACAACTCGGCAGGGCCTGAACAGATGCCCTCAAAAGCACGAGAAATGGCTGCCAGCTCTGCAGTGAAAATATTGTAGCCATCAGGCAAGGAGAGCTGTTCAATATGTGACCATCAGACATTGAGCCATCAGTGTAAACCACTTTATGGTCCTGGTACGTGTCAAGAATTGAGAGGAAGTGACAGCAGAGAACTATGAGCTGAACTGAGTCCTAAAGACCATGTGAAAGGTCCAGGCGAAGCTTCGGCCTAGGTGTACACCATGGTGGTGTACGTGAATGGACCTCAAGTATAGATGGTAAAGGCAAGGACTCCACTTCACACAGAAGAGATCGGGCGTGAACCGCAACCTTAAGCCCTGTCCTAGGCCTCTGATGCGGGAGATGAACCACCATGGATGGGAAAGGGGATGGTAATTTGCAAGCGCAGGAGAATTATGAATTTGTGTAATGTAACTGGTAAGCAGTTGTGCACACGTACCCTTCAATGGAGGGACTCTGGCCTCCACCAGAACGCTGGTCACCGGACTCATCCTAAAAGCTCCTGTTGCCAGTCGAACGCCACTGTGGTGCACTGGGTCGAGTAAACGCAACACTGAGAGCGCCACAGAACCATAAACCAGACTCCCATAGTCAAGACATGATTGAACAAGGGCTCTGTAGAGCTGTAGCAGTGTAGAGCGATCTGCACCCCACTTGGTGATGCTCATGCGGTGGAGGGCATTGAGGTGCTGCCAGCACTTCCACTTCAGCTGATAAAGATGAGAAAGCCATGTCAATCGGGCATCAAAAACCAGTCCTAAGAATCAATATTTCTCCACTACAGTGAGTGGATCATCATTAAGGTAAAGTTCTGGTTCCGGATGAGCAATATGACACCAAACGAAGTACATGACACATGACTTTGCGGCTGAAACTTGGAAGCCGTGGGCTAGAGCCCATGACTGGGCCTTGTAGATGGCTCCCTGTAGGCGCCACTCGGCAACACCAGTACTGGAGGAGCAGTACAAAATGCAGAAGTCGTCTGCATACAGAGAAGGTGAGACCGACGGCTGCTGCTAGACCGTTAATGGCCACTAAAAATAGAGATACACTCAATACAGAGCCCTGCGGGACCCCATTCTCCTGGATATGAGGGGGAATCAAGGGAGGCACCAACTTCGACATGGAAAGTATGGAGCGATAGGAAATTTTGGATAAAAATCAGGAGTGGACCCGGAGACCCCACTCATATAATGTAGCAAGGATATGATGTCGTCAGCTTCCCAGTCTGCCTTGTTTAAAGCCCATCTTGGTAGATGTCCAGGGGAACGGCTCTGGGGGAGTGACAGGAAGATGGGAAAGTGGTCACTACCACACAAGTCATCATGGGCTCTCCAGTGGACAGATGGGAGAAGTCCTCAGATGCAGAAGGTAAATCAATGGCCAAGTAAGTGCCATGAGCCACACTGAAATGTGTGGGGCCCCCAGTATTTAAGAGGCAGAGGTCGAGTTGAGACAGGAAAGTTTGGACATCTCTACCTCAACCAGTAAGCACAGTACCGCTCCACAAATGGTTATGGGTGTTAAAATCTCCCAAAAGTAGAAAAGATTTAGGCAGTTGATGAATCTGTGCAGCCAATGCATTCAGGTGTACTGCATCATCTGGAGGAAGATATATGTTGCAGACATTTATTTCCTGCACCATCCTTATCCTAACAGCCACAGCTTCAAGAGGGGTTTGCAGGGGCACAAGTTCACTGCATACTGAGTTCAGGACATAGACACAAACTCCATCTGACACTTTATTATAGTCACTATGGTTCTTGTAATAAGCCCTATAGCCACAAAGGGCAGGGGTCTGCATTGCCAGGAACCAGGTTTCCTGGAGGGCAATGCAGAAAGCAGGTGTAAAGATTAACAGTTGCTGTAGCTCAGCCAGGTGGTGGAAAAAAGCACAGAAATTCCATTGGAGGATGACGTTATCATGACGCTGGGAAGGCATGAATCATGCAAGGAGGCACGCTATGCCTCAGGGTCACCTGCTGCAACCGATTGTTTATTTGTAACCATTCCTGTTGTGGATGAGGCATCAGTGAGATCCAGGTCCTCAGGGAACGCTGAGATCTCCACCTCATCTGCAGGTTCAGAATTGGTAGGGAGTAGTGGTGATGGGGCCACTGGAGGATCCTTTTTCTTAGCAGACTTCTTTGTTTGCTTGCCCTCTTGCTTCTCTTTAGGGTCTTGCTGGGTGGACTTCTCTGAAGTAGCTTCAGGCACGGAGGAAGACTGTGAAGCTCATCGTCCAGCAGGTTTTGGCTCCTTTAGCCAATGGCGAGTGTCCACTGTAGCATTAGTGGAGACCTTGTGTAACGTTCCCTGGCAGCACACACACTGTTAATAAACTGAAATGACGTTTAATTGTACTATGTACGCCGCTATGAAGCAATTCGTATGTACTGTAATTGTTTAACAAAAAATATTATTTAATTTTGTATAATGGACGTTGGTTATTATTGTAATATTTTCTGTAATAATATTCTCGATGTACACTCCTGGAAATTGAAATAAGAACACCGTGAATTCATTGTCCCATGAAGGGGAAACTTTATTGACACATTCCTGGGGTCAGATACATCACATGATCACACTAACAGAACCACAGGCACATAGACACAGGCAACAGAGCATGCACAATGTCGGCACTAGTACAGTGTATATCCACCTTTCGCAGCAATGCAGGCTGCTATTCTCCCATGGAGACGATCGTAGAGATGCTGGATGTAGTCCTGTGGAACGGCTTGCCATGCCATTTCCACCTGGCGCCTCAGTTGGACCAGCGTTCGTGCTGGACGTGCAGACCGCGTGAGACGACGCTTCATCCAGTCCCAAACATGCTCAATGGGGGACAGATCCGGAGATCTTGCTGGCCAGGGTAGTTGACTTACACCTTCTATAGCACGTCGGGTGGCACGGGATACATGCGGACGTGCATTGTCCTGTTGGAACAGCAAGTTCCCTTGTCGGTCTAGGAATGGTAGAACGATGGGTTTGATGACGGTTTGGATGTACCGTGCACTATTCAGTGTCCCCTCGACGATCACCAGTGGTGTACGGCCAGTGTAGGAGATCGCTCCCCACACCATGATGCCGGGTGTTGGCCCTGTGTGCCTCGGTCGTATGCAGTCCTGATTGTGGCGCTCACCTGCACAGCGCCAAACACGCATACGACCATCATTGGCACCAAGGCAGAAGCGACTCTCATCGCTGAAGACGACACGTCTCCATTCGTCCCTCCATTCACGCCTGTCGCGACACCACTGGAGGCGGGCTGCACGATGTTGGGGCGTGAGCGGAAGACGGCCTAACGGTGTGCGGGACCGTAGCCCAGCTTCATGGAGACGGTTGCGAATGGTCCTCGCCGATACCCCAGGAGCAACAGTGTCCCTAATTTGCTGGGAAGTGGCGGTGCGGTCCCCTACGGCACTGCGTAGGATCCTACGGTCTTGGCGTGCATCCGTGCGTCGCTGCGGTCCGGTCCCAGGTCGACGGGCACGTGCACCTTCCGCCGACCACTGGCGACAACATCGATGTACTGTGGAGACCTCACGCCCCACGTGTTGAGCAATTCGGCGGTATGTCCACCCGGCCTCCCGCATGCCCACTATACGCCCTCGCTCAAAGTCCGTCAACTGCACATACGGTTCACGTCCACGCTGTCGCGGCATGCTGCCAGTGTTAAAGACTGCGATGGAGCTCCGTATGCCACGGCAAACTGGCTGACACTGACGGCGGCGGTGCACAAATGCTACGCAGCTAGCGCCATTCGAAGGCCAACACCGCGGTTCCTGGTGTGTCCGCTGTGCCGTGCGTGTGATCATTGCTTGTACAGCCCTCTCGCAGTGTCCGGAGCAATTATGGTGGGTCTGACACACCGGTGTCAATGTGTTCTTTTTCCATTTCCAGGAGTGTATTTATGATTGTTATATTTATATACTCATAATGTAATTACGAAACATGTTAATATCTGCGATGAAAAATGTAAAATATAGCCACAGAGGAAAATAATGTTGTAAGATTACAAAGAGATATTAATAATCAGCAATAGTATAAATAGCACTACATAATGTGCATTCTTTGTCGTCTTCCTCGAGAGCTGAGAGAGAGAGGAACCTGTGACGTAGCATTACATGCATGAGTAGACTTCTTTCGTCTGTATCTGTCTTTAGCCGCCATTAGAGGAGAAATTATAAAGGTGTGTAATTTTAATTATTGTTGTGGTCTAAATACATTATAATTTATCAAAATTGTGTATTACTAATGTAAATTAGCTTGCCCATGTCATCTATAATATTTCTTTAAAGAATTTTCAGCACTTTTAGCGATTATCGTTGGTGTTGCTGGGCTGTGCCGCCACCGAACGATTTGCAGCGGCAGCACATTTAAAAAATTGTTCCGCTATAAAATTAACCAAACCCGTAAATCGGGAGCAGGTAAAAATTAGCAGTGAATTACGAAATATTTTTCTTTTACAGCGATCCTGAGGCTGACTGAATTTATTACTGGTTTTACATTTGTGCATTCATAGGCTGATAATTAACGTTGAAGTTGTTAATCTGTTGGTTCTTTCAATTTCTAAAGCAAGTAACTTAAACGTATAGTGAAATGTGTTTTGTCAATGATGATTAAACGTTCAGGTCGGCTTGGCAATATTTAACCATTTTATGCTAACAGAGACAGTCTTGTGTTCCATAGCTAACGCCGGTATAGAATTCAGTAAATATTTAAAAACCCACTACATTTAGAAAATGTGTGCCAAGGCCGAAATACGTAAAAAATTTGATTTAAATAATTTTCAAGGTCATAAATGTTATTAATCAGTTAGTTAGAATTTATCAGCATGAGAGGGTTGCTAAAGTTCACATAGTTTTAAATGTGCTTAATTCTGTCTAAATGAATTTTTACTACCACATGTAAAAAAAAGGGTTCTACAATAAAGTTCGTACTGAAAGAGTAAATAACAAAAATATTTAAAGCCATTTCTTCCCCATTTTCATCCATTCATTTTACATTATATATATATATAAAACGAAAGTGCTGGCACGTCGATAGACACACAAACATACACACAAAATTCAAGCTTTCGCAACAAACTGTTGCCTCATCAGGAAAGAGGGAAGGAGAGGGAAAGACGAAAGGAAGTGGGTAAGGAGTCATTCCAATCCCGGGAGCGGAAAGACTTACCTTAGGGGGAAAAAAGGATGGGTATACACTCACACACACACACATATCCATCCACACATATACAGACACAAGCAGACATATTTAAAGACAAAGAGTTTGGGCAGAGATGTCAGTCGAGGCGGAAGTGCAGAGGCAAAGATGATGTTGAATGACAGGTGAGGTGTGAGTGGCGGCAACTTGAATTAGCGGAGATTGAGGCCTGGTGGGTAACGGGAAGAGACGATATATTGAAGAGCAAGTTCCCATCTCCGCAGTTCGGGTAGGTTGGTGTTGGTGGGAAATATCCAGATAACCCGGACGGTGTAACACTGTGCCAAGATGTGCTGGCCGTGCACCAACGCATGTTTAGCCACAGGGTGATCCTCATTACCAACAAACACTGTCTGCCTGTGTCCATTCATGCGAATGGACAGTTTGTTGCTGGTCATTCCCACATAGAATGCATCACAGTGTAGGCAGGTCAGTTGGTAAATCACGTGGGTGCTTTCACACGTGGCTCTGCCTTTGATCGTGTACACCTTCCGGGTTACAGGACTGGAGTAGGTGGTGGTAGGAGGGTGCATGGGACAGGTTTTACACCGGGGGCGGTTACAAGGATAGGAGCCAGAGTGTAGAGGTGGTGGTTTGGGGATTTCATAGGGATGAACTAACAGGTTACGAAGGTTAGGTGGACGGCGGAAAGACACTCTTGGTGGAGTGGGGAGGATTTCATGAAGGATGGATCTCATTTCAGGGCAGGATTTGAGGAAGTCGTATCCCTGCTGGAGAGCCACATTCAGAGTCTGGTCCAGTCCCGGAAAGTATCCTTTCACAAGTGGGGCACTTTTATGGTTCTTCTGTGGGGGATTCTGGGTTTGAGAGGATGAGGAAGTGGCTCTGGTTATTTGCTTCTGTACCAGGTCGGAAGGGTAGTTGCGGGATGCGAAAGCTGTTGTCGGGTTGTTGGTGTAATGGTTCAGGGATTCTGGACTGGAGCAGATTCGTTTGCCACGAAGACCTAGGCTGTAGGGAAGGGACCGTTTGATGTGGAATGGGTGGCAGCTGTCATAATGGAGGTACTGTTGCTTGTTGGTGGGTTTGATGTGGACAGACGTGTGAAGCTGGCCGTTGGACAGGTGGAGGTCAACATCAAGGAAAGTGGCATGGGATTTGGAGTAGGACCAGGTGAATCTGATGGAACCAAAGGAGTTAAGGTTGGAGAGGAAAATCTGGAGTTCTTCTTCACTGTGAGTCCAGATCATGAAGATGTCATCAATAAATCTGTACCAAACTTTGGGTTGGCAGGCTTGGGTAACCAAGAAGGCTTCCTCTAAGCGACCCATGAATAGGTTGGCGTACAAGGGGGCCATCCTGGTACCCATGGCTGTTCTCTTTAATTGTTGGTATGTCTGGCCTTCAAAAGTGAAGAAGTTGTGGGTCAGGATGAAGCTGGCTAAGGTAATGAGGAAAGAGGTTTTAGGTAGGGTGGCAGGAGATCGGCGTGAAAGGAAGTGCTCCATCGCAGTGAGGCCCTGGACGTTCGAAATATTTGTGTATAAGGAAGTGGCATCAATGGTTACAAGGATGGTTTCCGGGGGTAACAGATTGGGTAAGGATTCCAGGCGTTCGAGAAAGTGGTTGGTGTCTTTGATGAAGGATGGGAGACTGCATGTAATGGGTTGAAGGTGTTGATCTACATAGGCAGAGATACGTTCTGTGGGGGCTTGGTAACCAGCTACAATGGGGCAGCCGGGATGATTGGGTTTGTGAATTTTAGGTAGAAGGTAGGGGTGCGGGGTGTCGGTGGGGTCAGGAGGTTGATGGAGTCAGGCGAAAGGTTTTGTAGGGGGCCTAAGGTTCTGAGGATTCCTTGAAGCTCTGCCTGGACATCAGGAATGGGATTACCTTGGCAAACTTTGTATGTGGTGTTGTCTGAAAGCTGACGCAGTCCCTCAGCCACAGACTCCCGATGATGAAGTACCACAGTCGTGGAACCCTTGTCCGCCGGAAGAATGACGATGGACCGGTCAGCCTTCAGATCACGGATAGCCTGGGCTTCAGCAGTGGTGATGTTGGGAGTAGGATGAAGGTTTTTTAAGAAGGATTGAGAGGCAAGGCTGGAAGTCAGAAATTCCTGGAAGGTTTGGAGAGGGCGTTTTTGAGGAAGAGGAGGTGGGTCCCGCTGTGACGGAGGACGGAACTGTTCCAGGCAGGGTTCAATTTGGATAGTGTCTTGGGGAGTTGGATTATTAGGAGTAGGATTAGATTCATTTTTCTTCGTGGCAAAGTGATACTTCCAGCAGAGAGTACGAGTGTAGGACAGTAAATCTTTGACGAGGGCTGTTTGGTTGAATCTGGGAGTGGGGCTGAAGGTGAGGCCTTTGGATAAGACAGAGGTTTCGGATTGGGAGAGAGGTTTGGAGGAAAGGTTAACTACTGAATTAGGGTGTTGTGGTTCCAGATTGTGTTGATTGGAATTTTGAGGTTTTGGAGGGAGTGGAGCTGGAAGTGGGAGATTGGGTAGATGGGAGAGACTGGGTTTGTGTGCAATGAGAGGAGGTTGAGGTTTGCTGGAAAGGTTGTGAAGGGTGAGTGAGTTGTCTTTCCGGAAGTGGGAAACCAGGAGATTGGATAGTTTTTTGAGGTGAAGGGTGGCATGCTGTTCTAATTTACGGTTGGCCTGTAGGAGGATGCTCTGAACAGCCGGTGTGGATGTGGGAGAGGAAAGATTGAGGGTTTTTATTAAGGATAGGAGTTGACGGGTGTGTTCATTGGCTGCGTTGATGTGTTGGTGAAGGATTAGGTGGGTGAGGGCAATGGATTGTTCAGTTTGGAACTGGTATAGCGACTGATGGAAAGAAGGGTTGCAGCCAGAGATGGGAACTTTAAGTGTGAGGCCTTTGGGGGTAATGCCAAATGTCAGACAAGCCTGAGAAAATAAAATATGCAAGCATAATCTGGCTAGGGTGAAGGCATGTTTGCAGAGGGAATGTAAATAAAACTTAATGGGGTCGTTGTGGGGATGTTGTGAGGGTGACATGGTATTAGAAGGTGGAAAGTGTAACATGAGGTTGAAATGAAAATGAAAACAACTGGAGAAAGTAACTGGAGATCTGTTGTGAAAAAAGGCGAAAAAGTGTTGGATAAGGCTGGGCTATATTGATCCTGTGGTGAACTTGGGTTGGTAGACAACGATGTGCACAAAGGTTAGGTGGTTGTGTTGCCGCCAAAACACGTTAAAGGATGGAGAAATTCGGGAAAATTTCGAAAAAACTGCGTGTAGTATATTAAAAGGAGTGGTTTTGTGGTGGCAGATTATGAAAATGAGGCTAACAATTGTCTGGCGAAGAAATGACGTTAAAACCTGTGGGAAGCGGCTAAAAATTATCAGTGATGTGGGAAAAATGGAAATGGAAATAAAGCGAAAGTTATCAGAACAAGACGAAATGGTTGTTTAATAGGTGAAAGGAACTGTTTGTGGACTAGAAACGGTGGATTTTATAGCAGCGGTAGTGTTGAAAGCGGAAAAAAATTTTTTGGTTATGGTTTGGAAGTGGGTGACGTATTATTGAGTATATATAGGCGGGATAAAATAGTATATATATATATATATATATATATACACACACACACACACACACACACACACACACACACACACACTTGGCAGAGAAGGTCCCAAGGGACCCCTTCCACACGAGAGGAACCGGAGGAGGCTGTTGCTTCTCCAGCTGGGCAGAGGGGACCGATATCCCCTGTTTTTGGGGGGCCTTGCTCCCGAAGTAGGTACTTTGGGCAATGGAAGGAATTTTCCCCCTACCACCAAGAGGGTAGATGTATTCTGGAGACCCGGAGGGCCCACGATTCATGGCATGGTGTGTGGTACGAGTGGTACTTGTGATGGCCATGGTAATGTAGCTGCAGCATATGTGGACATCAACCAAACATGGTGTAATTGTTCAAAATTACGTTTAACCTCTCAACCGGTCCAGAGTCTCGTACTCCATGGTTTTCCACTCCTTTTAGAGTACAGTGCAGTTGTCAAGCAGGGGGAGTGCTGCTCTCCACAGTTGATACAATTGGGAGGAGGCGCACAGGGAGTATCTGGATGCCGTGGACATCTGCAGTCTCGACATGTGGTGTTGGAAGTGCAGCGGGAAGATATGTGCCTGAATTTCCAGCACTTAAAGCACCGCATAGGGGGAGGAATGTACAGTTTAAAGTCACAGCAGTAAACCATCACCCTGACCTTTTCAGTCAATGAATCACCTTGAAAGGCACCGGTAGCATCCCTGTTGTCTTTGGGTTCCCTGTAAATGCGCCGGATGAAATGAACACCCCATTCTAGATTGGTGCAGAGCTCGTTGTTGGACTGCAAGAGGAGGTCGCAATGGAAAATAATACCCTCGACCATGTTGAGGCTTTTATGGGGAGTGACGGAAACAGGAATATCACCCAGCTGGTCACAAGCAAGTAAAACCTGGGATTGGTCTGGGGATGCTATCTGAATCAAAACTGCACCACTTCTCATCTTGGACAGCACTGTCACTTCCCCAAGCTTATCCTCAAGATGGTCCACAAAAAATTGACGCTTCATAGGTAGAAAGGAGTCCCCGTCCATTCTGCTACATACTAAATGCAAAGGCAAATATGGCTCTCTTCTTTCTCTAGCCCTATGTTCCTCCCATTGTGTAGTGAGAGAGGGAAATGATTTGGGGTCATATCTGTCATCATTGTACTCGATCTTGCCCTTCTTAGAGACTACTGACACCTTACGGTCACCAGCAAGAGATGACTTAGCCCACTTCATTGCGGGTCATCCTCTCTGATGCCACCCACTCCAATCAGGGGCTCTCCCCACAGGCACCACCCGGCCACAGCACAGGCCACCTGGCATGATGGCCGTTACCGGAAGTCCTGATGCCCCAGGAAGACAGATATATCCACTCCTCGGCATACGGAGGTAGTTTACAGCTCAGGCATCAGCAGTTCGATCCCTGCGTTGTCAGGGGGCTACCACCAAATGGGTACACAATGGCCCCACAACAACAGACTGGCTACCGTGCTAGATACTGGGCACAGAGAAACCCATTACTGTCATGGGACCGAAAGAGGACAGGAGGCAACGGAAGAAGATGACATACCCCGGAAAGTGTCCTTGCCCAAATAGTTGAATTGTAGGTGGAGATGCGAAGCCATGACAAGAGGTTCAGGAGATCGAATCTAAGGGTGGATAACTCATGCATTACATAAGGCATCCTTCGCCATGTGGCCCGCACTTCTGTAGAATTTGGAAAGTGGCAGGTCAGACCACGAAATGGGACCTGAACTTATAGGGCCGAAAAGTGAGACTTCTTTTAGTTGCCTCTTACAACAGGCAGGGATACCTCGGGCTTATTCTAATCTCCAGACCTGCAGTGGGAGGCAGAGGGTGGAATTTGCAATGATCTTTACAGCTATTTATATTATGAGGTGAGAGTAGGAAGCTGGAGAATGCTGCTGCTGCCACTGTTGTTGTTGTTGTTGTTGGAGGACATGGTAATAACTTTTGAAGATGGGGTTTATGAATTTGGGATTACATTGTGGAGTAAACAGAAGTATTTTCACAGAAGAAAAGGTGGGAAAAAAATCAGTGGATTGGACAGTAGCACTTAAAACAAACTGAATGGTTCTGGCAATTAGCAGTAGAAGTAGACTTTTAATGCTGCTCAAATAGTGGCTTGAGCTTCACAGTAGTTTGGGAAGCGCTATGAATTATGTATCACAATTACTCAGTTGGATTCTGAGACAAATACCTGACAGTAAAATATGTCTGGAACTTGCATATCATGCTCAGCGTCATTGGAATTCTTGCTTTTGGAGACTGGCTCCATCTGTTAAATCTTTCTTTTCATTTGAGAGTTTTCACCTTAATCCAGCCATTTGATGTAATCCTCATAGCAACACTTGGAGTGCCATGCCCATAATATTATGTTGTCTTTTATGTTAAAAAAATGCCATTCCCATAATATTATGTGTGTGGCAGTTTTCATTAAGATATTCTGCTCATAATATGGCACTCGGTGTTTATCCTGCAAAGTCGATAGAAATATTTTCGAACATCTTGAGAGAGAGAGAGAGAGAGAGAGAGAGAGAGAGAGAGAGAGAGAGAGAGAGAGAGAGAGTGTGTGTGTGTGTGTGTGTGTGTGTGTGTGTGTGTGTGTGTGTGTTTTATGGTTTATTATTTATTTCACAAGCATATCTCTAGGTACTAGTGAGGAAAAAAATGAACTAAAACTGAAGTTTCATAACTATGACTTTCAAAATGCTTAGTTTAGCTGATCTTAGCAGCTTTTCCAAAATCAAACAATATTTCTAGTGCCAATAAAAGAGGACAGTGGAAGGGGAAGCAAAAAGAGTTGGTAAGACCTGGGCAGAATTGAGGCAAATGGCAAAAGACAGAGATGGATGGCGAGTTCTCCTGGATGCCCTATGCCCCCATAGGGGCCAAAGGAATTAAGTCAATAATTACTTAGTCAAATACGAACATGCAGGGTTGACAAAATGAAACAAAATATAAACAGCATCAGTCATTTATTCTCTTTATTGAGCTACACTTTACAGGACTTTTGCAAACCATTCACACAGAAATTAGACAGTAGTATGTCTGCCCCCTCCCTCGGAGAAACAGTTACTGACAAACATGTTAATGAAGGATTGTCATTGTAATCAAGCAGCAGAATTTTTTTCTTAATATTTGGGTGACAGTAATATTACATGATTTCTTCACCAGTTATTCACCAGAAAACCATTACAAATAATTTACACATCTTTCATGTTTCTGATGAGTGGTACAATTAGTTCACATCACTCTTACAGCTTGGGTCGAAAACGAGAATTACACAAAAGATTTATGAATAGAAACTTTTTGGCAACTTTTTAACCATGTGTGAAAAAATGCAATCATTACTGCAACAACAATCTTAAAAAGTTAAGATGAACCATGGAAACAGATTTGTTCAGATTATTGGACTACCAATAAATTTGTGATTTTGACAAGAAGAAATATAAATGCAAGCCAATGAACCATTAGCAAATCCTCCATAGTTAAATAAAATTATTCCCGAAAGGTCAAGAATAAAACATATTACTATGGCTTAGGAGCAACAGTATAGAGGAAGCAGCAATGTTAAAACAGTATTCACTCTTTTTTTAATTATTTCCCCACAAATATTTCTTCTTACAAGGAATAGAGGAAAGGAGGCCATGAGACATCTTTAGTCAATAGTATACTTCCCAAAAGGTAACAAAACACACAGCAGTCAATGACTGCATATTCCAATTTCATTTCACCTCAGACAAACCCATTTCATACGTCAAAACGCAATTTCTAATTTTGAGTTTGTCACAAGTGAAAATCATTATTTCATAAAACTAAGGTAACATTGTAAAAATCATTGTTTTTTCAATCATTACACTGGACTTTAACCAATGAATCATAAATTTTGTACAATTTTTGTAACAGTTGATAACTCAACACTATTATTTTAACCATTCAGACATGCTAGGTCATACACATAACATTAAAAAGTAAAACTTAACAGAAATTATTATATTTGTACATTTTGTTAACATATTAAACAATTATTTACATCTTGTATATTCGAAGTTGAAACAAGTTATACAAGTGCCATGAGATTCATGCTGACACACACACACACACACACACACACACAAATTGGTACATATGCAAGGCTCTAGTAATTTTAACATGTGAATAAATTAATGAATTATAAATATTTTTGTTAATAGCACAACTTAGGAATCCACAGTTTTTCTGAAAAGGCTTCTGATGACATATGTTCAAAAATTAAATTTGTTTCAACTTTGTGGCTGTGTCATTATTATTCCACTGTTTTGAATTTGTTACAGTTATTTTAATAAAAGTTAAACATTAAGTCAGGTGCTGTAAAAGTTTTAGTTGTACATAGATTCATGGTACTTGGGCATTGTGGAAAATTACTCACCAATCACTTGAACATTAGCTAATCGAACAACACATCTACCAACACAATCATCACACATTCTATAAAAATTTATCACAATATTCCTGCGGCAAGCAGACATTACAAGATGACGTATTATTTTTTAAATCACATATCCATTTAACACATCTGAACAGAATTTATGCACACATCAAATTTTCAAATACTGTGTAAAATTTACAATTTCTATAAATACTGTACATAAAATCAAACTATCTCAACATATTTTAAGTGAATCTTCATGTAAGGATGCTTCAGAAGTACAAAGTAAAGGCTGTTATATAACTCGGCACATAACATATTTTTATGGTTTCAGTAAGTAAATTTTCAAGTCCACCTGCGGAATATGACTAGTACCCAATCTGAATCTCTTCAACTGCAGAACCACCACATTTTTATAATTATGTGTGTCAAACACATCATTTACTGTTTATAATGTCCACACTTCTTCAGAGGGTGAAAGGAAAATGCTTAAGGCAGAGGTTCTCAAACATTTAGGTGCACATATTTTAAGACAGGTAGGGAGGTCAGTTTTCACATACTGTTTACGATAACTCAGTGGCAAATTCTCATGATAAATGCCGCTCATCCTCAAATCTATTGCTGGTTACACAAGCTGCTAGCAAAATCATCTTACAATCAAGGGCCACCAATTAAGTCTGTCCCCTCTGGCAATATACATATGGCATTTGGCAGTTACCAAAAAGAAGCCATTTTAAGAAGTGATCTTACACCTCATGATCTGATACTGAACTGCATTGCACATTTCATAGAATTTCAGATACCACTTTAGTAACACATTAGAAACCATCTTAAAGCTCCATAAAATATATCTCCATCTACAAATATTTTTGTGGTAGTCTCTTAAGATTCAGACAGTGTTCCATTGCATTTACCAGATGACAACTCTCAAATTCCCTTACTAGAATCATAACTGAAAACCACGCAAATGGTATTTTACTGCAACAGATTTATATATGTTGCTACAATAGTAAGTTATCCTGAATTTTCATAAACCAATGGATTCTTGCTCTGCACATGGATCTTGAAAAGTCACGAATGCTCATGTATGAACATAATCTTATTCGCCTGCTGTAAAAACGACATCTGAAACATTGTGTATAATATTGTCTTATTCTACATGTGCACAATTCCATAAAAATTTAACAATCACATTTGAGTCTCTTGGACTGTGCAAATACAATCCTGTTTCACCAAATTACACTGACTGTCACAATCAGTACCAGCACGAGTAAACCTGTTCTTTTGAACACTAGAGAAAAACCTAGCTTGGCTTCTGCTGGGCAGCACTGTTCATTCGCTGATGCACCATGGAAAGCAACATGTCCGAGTATTGCTGCATCATGACCATCACTTTCTTCTGTTCTTGACTCTCTGGCCCAGATGGAGATGTCGACTGTGACACAGGTGATGTCTGGTCAGGACTCGGGGCAGGTTCAGTCACTAAACGCAATGTGCGCTGTGTTTCAGCTACTGCTTCCTCCAACGCTTGTAGCATGGCTGTTGCTGCTGTCGCATTATCGTCTCCCTCTACAGCTAATCGTTTGTATAACTGCACCACACTGTCTGCTGTACGTGTCAGCTGCTCAGCAACAGAGCTGCAAAGCTGTTGGGACACTGAAATAGAGAAATATTTTTCTTACATATGAAATTACAGTAAGCTGCAAATATTCAGTACAATGGAGAAATTTTATCTGGTAATGTCTCACTAAAATTTAAACCTAAACATCTCTTTCACAGATTGCATATTAAAAACTGTCTTCAGGAATATGCATAATATCCTTGATAAAAGATGTGTATCTTAATAACTGAAAATTAATGTTTTTAAATTATGTATTTGTTCTCCATGTGCTACAAAAGACTTGCAAACTCCAGACATTTATGAGACATAATTTTACTTGATGTCCATTGTCAAAACAAGAATTGTTTCAGAATGTTAACCTACATATTTTATATTTTGACCAGGAATATGTTACATTATCTTAATGAGAAAGTCATTTAAAGCTGGCAGGCAGAATAAAATAGCACACATAAATGTAACTTTCTAACATGTAAATGATTTAACAGACATCTGCTATCTAGCCATGAACAAACCAGTCTTGGAAATAAATACAGACACTGACTGAACAGTATCAGTTATTTATCAATAGTGGAAAACATAGGAGAGAGAGGAAAATTGGTGGTAATTATATGAACAAGGAAATGTAAACTTTCACGGCCGGAAATATCATGTCCATTATAATTATCCCGGCTGTTATGCCGTGGTCGGTTGATGAATTCTGAGGTGATTCCCAACGTTTCGTCTCCGACTGCGGGAGACATCTTCAAGGGGGTCCGTAGCTTGATGAAAGGTCCAACACACACACTGGCTCGCAGTTTCCCTTTATTGGTAAATCTGTCTTACAGCCAGTACTGACAGGATATTTTGCAGTTTCTTCTAGCCTGTTTGTGTTAATGTGCTGGTATCTTTAATTTTTAATGTCATCCAGCATTCCATAACAGAGGAGAAATTACATTCGATGCAATAATCACAGACCCCGTGAAACTGTCTGATAACACTGGACAGCAAGAAAAGACACCACATATATGTAATTCACTCAAAGACGACCAATGATCCCTTCAGTGCAGAGGCACATCAACCTCAAAGTCTAATGGGAATCAGCAAGATGATGCACATAGTGAGGCTAATGAGCAGGGGCCCGACATCAGTAGTGAGAATTTGGGTCTGATGGGAGGTGTGCTAGGGTAGTCCATGCATTTGAGATGCCCAGTGTGTCTAGAAGGTTTATTGGTCAGCATGTCTGCCTAGTAAGCAGACAACTTGCATTTCAACTTGCCCCATTGATACGAATCAGTCTTTAATTCCTTCGTCTCTTGATTCCTAGTGGCTGCAACATAAAAATGGTGTACATTCTTTCGGACATGTTCAAAAGAAGACACCACATAAATATAATTAAGGCAAAGATGGCCAATGATCCTTTCAGTTCAGATGCACAACATATTTGAACTCTCACAGGAATTGGCAATGAGGCTAAGGAGTAGGGGCACTACATCAGTAGTGTGTGGTATAAGTTGAGGAATTGGTTCCGACAGGAGGCGTGCTAGGGTAATCTGTGTAGCTGCAGTGACCACTGTGTACAGATGGCATAGTGGTCAGCACATCTGCCTAGTAAGTAGAAGAACTGAGTTCAAATCCTAGTCTGGCACAAATTTTCATTCTGCCCCATTGATATAAATCAGTGCCCATTGGCAGCTAGTATTTTTAATTCCTTTCTGTTTTTATTCAGAGTGGCTATAGGATCAAAATGATGTCTGTTCTTTCAGACATGTCTGAAAAAACATACACCACGTACAGTTGATACCATTTGTAGCGACATTGCTTTGGCTATAACAGCGAAATCTAATGGTACCCTCTAAATCCTATGTACTCCCTATATTTTCCAAACTCTCTTTTTCTGCAGATTGTTGGTTTTTGCATATATGCAAAAAAAATTTCACCGATTTACTCCTCTTCCTTTTTCCCCATTAGACAGCCTCTAGAGGCTGCACCTAGCAGCTCATCTTCTTGTCCCCACCATATCCTTGCACACTCCCTCAAACAGCATCAGAAGGACTTTGTCCAACAACTTATAATATAAAACTTTTCTTTCAATGTGTGTGTCTGCCACTCAACACCTCCTCTATGTGGTGAGTAAAAATTTATCTTATTTTATATCATTATAGACCCACTTCATAATTCTTCAAATATTTATAGAACTGAATGCATCTCTATAACTGAAATGGTTTATTGTAAAGTTGTTACAAAGATGGCACACATGCCAAAATTGTAACTGCAATATTAAATAAATCCATTAACAGACTATGGAACATGTTATTGCTTCTGTTTAAGAAACTATTATCCATTTCACTGTCCCTAAGTAGTGAAATCATTTGGAACACTCCATTCTGGCAGTGTCCCAAAATGTTGAAATTTTTGGACTAGATTCCTCTTTCGCTATTTATTGTGCATTTAAAATTAGTTGTGAGTTTTGGCTCACCAGAAGGGATGAGATATCAATACGCAGATAACACCAATGGGTACCTACACCACACCACCAGTGGTTTGGTTGGTAAAACATACCTGTTGTCACACTGTAATGAACAGTATTACTAGGTGATGTGCATCAAATGCATCTATATTTGCCAGCTCTCAGTATAAAGTGGTATTTTATGGTGTTGACGTGTTCTGCAGTCATCAGGTATTGTGAACAGGAGTTCTGTGTTGTCATTGCATTAATAACAACAGTGCAGCACATCTGAACATGAGACTCATAATAAAATTGTTTGTCCAAGAACACATTCACCGGTTACAACAATAGTAGTCTGCTGCAAAATATTCCTACGAATTCAACAACAGAAATAGACAAGGCACTATACTACTCTCTTGTGATGGATAAAACTCCAACAATGTAAATTTTTTTTGGATAGAAAGAAATGTTCCAACGGATAAAGTTGAACTAGCATGTATAAGACGGGTTTGATGGAATTTGAAGCCATTTTGACTATTTTTTGACCGTGACTGTCTCAAGAAATATGTAAAGGTTTTTTTAAATTACTGCCTCCAGTCACAAACTTTGTCAACTATTGTATTACTTATTTCTTTAGCGACATGTTTCGAGGGTTAAACCTCATCTTCACGCTAAATGGCATTACAAAAACAACTTTACAATACTTGATGGAACTTGCAGAACTATCAGATCAATGAACTCGCTGACGCTAAAAGGCATAGTTGCATCAAGCTTCCTCCATATAATGCTCATTTAAATCTGATTGAAGATATAGAAGCACAGGTGAAAAGTAATGTGGTAAAAGACAACAAGAAGCTTGCTCAATAGGGTTGAAATGCTGACCAAAGAAACCATCATAAATGTTACACCAGAGGACTGGCCTCGAGTTGTCAGCCATACCAAGAAGGTAGTTGAGAAGAAATGTATTCATGAAGGACTGGCACGAGATTTGAGTAATAGGTAATTTTTCTTGTTGTCATGGTAAAGTCTGCTTCTTTTGTCAAAACACAGCAAAGTTTACAAATATTCATCTCACTAACGTTCTAATGCATTTTAAATTGTGGCAGAATCCAGAAACAGGGTATAGCAACTGAAGGCAAGACAGGTCTATAGTTTATGGAAAAGCCAATTCTCAGTATATAAATAAACATGTAACTTTTTCACTTGTATAGTTGCAAAATGCACACCAATTTTTGTTTCATTTGCTATTGATCAACACTGAAAATGACTTATTTCATTGAAAACAATCAGTAGTTCTCAAACATCGTGGAAGGTATGGGAGTTTCACATATTACTCATGTGACAAAATGCTCTCCTTTTTGTATACTATCATTTGCTAAAATCTTGTTTCAATATCTTAAACCTTTATGAGGTATGATGGGTTTTGGAGTATTTCATTCTGACTTTTTCTCTGGCATGTGCGTTTATGATGGGGCACTTTAGGTACATCGATTTTCTTGAGGTAAGAGAAAGATAGTGATATCCTTCCAATTTTAAAGAATGGTTCAATATGTTGACTACATTTTGTATGCAGCAACTTACAATCTAATAAGCACCAAATGCAAATTCATAGCTACCGCTATTCTTCACTGCAAATTTTAAGAATTTATTGCAGTAGTTTACTTAATCACAAAATATCACAATAACTATGAGTATTAAGAAATGAAAGGCAGTTCATCAGGAAGCTGATGAATGAAGCTGTAAGTCATGTCAGAATCACATTTTTTTACTGAACAGTTTGATGAAGACTGCAGACTGACCAGCTTGTGTGCTCTGCTGTTCATTCAGTCAAGCGAGCCTGTTAGCTTCTGCACCAAGAAGGTGTAGCATTACAGCAGCTAGCTGGCATACTCCGCACACGCTGGCAACTATGCTTCCATCCATTCACTCCATACCCAAGCGTCAAGAATCGCAACGTATTTTAAACACACTATAAGTTGAGGTGGAAAACTAATAGTGATGGAGGACTGTAATGCAGTTGTAGGGGAAGGAGGAGGAGAAGAAGAAAGGGTAACGGGAGAATATGAGCTTGGTACTAGGAATGAGAGAGGAGAAAGACTGACAGAGTTCTGCAACAAATTTCAGCTAGTAATAGTGAATACTTTATTCAAGAACCACAAGAGGAGAAGGTATACTTGGAAAAGGCTGGGAGATACAGGACGATTTCAGTTAGATTACATCACGTTCACACAGAGATTCTGTAATTAGCTGTTGGATTGTAAAGCATACCTGGAGCAATACAATATAACCCCACATTTACGTTCCTGGAGTTAACATTTTCCCTCCGCTGTTTACAGTGCTTTTTTGTGGACATTTCCTATGTTCACAATGTTAATTCACATCCGATTTTGCATCAACATATTTATAATTTTCCTACCATTGATTTTTTATGAAAAAATGTTCGTGCGAAAAAAAAACTAATGTAAAATGACACTGGCACGATGTCGGCCATCACGTAGTGTTTGCAAACCTTATGTGCTTAAGTTTCTTGACACCACGGTACTCTACTTAGTGGATTTAAACTGGTAAACTTGTAAAAGTTGGAACAATTCGTGCTGTATCTCCTGTTGCTGCAAAACTCAACTCTGCATGGTGGATGATAGGATCAATTAGGTTCCTACGAATAAAGGTATCATGACCAATCAAAACCATTTCCAAACTGTCTCTATAGCGCCAGTGCAGTTTTTTGATCACTGTAATCATTGTCACACCTCTGTCGAACCACATTTAGTGTGTTTCGTCTTTCAGCTCCTTGTAGCACTAGTTGATACCTTCATTCAGTTTGCATTGCTCAAATGTTTTTAGTTTAAACACAGTGCAAATTATGTACATTCTCATGCTGAGCAAAATGTGTTTCACGGATTTTCTCTCATCGTAAAGTTCAATATTTACATACGTATTTCTTGTGATGTTACACACACACACACACACAAAAAAAAAAGGGAGTGATAATTTGTGAGAGTGTGGTTTTCTATAATAACTGAGGAAGCACAATATCAGTTAACCTCAAAAAGACAACTTCAGTTCAAGAGACACAGAACACCACATATGCAAACACCATACAAAATACTTATGCAAATATTTGCACTTGATATCTAAAAAAATTCTTGAAATGCACTGTACTAAGAGTGAAAAAATATGTAACTGATGCAGTGTTTCATTATTTAAATAACAAATTACAGCTGCAGGCATTCCAAAAACATCAATAATGATATATGAAACTGAGTCAAACATTTCTGCTTCGCAGTTATCAGTTCCCATTATACCAGCGGTTTTTATTAGATATTAAACCATTATTAGATAATAAATAAGTCTGTGACATGAGTATTTTGATGCCTATTACGTGCACATACATAAAGTGCGAAAATGCAAGGGGAATCCTATACATAACCTCAACAGCTTAAAATGTTATTTCCCACATTTTACACATCATTTTTTTTTTATTGTCCCTTTAAAAGTGTAAAAGCAGGGTTTCACTGTATAAACTCAAATCACAATTTAGTAGTGATGAAGACTAGGCTGAAGTTCAAGAGATTAGTCAGAAAGAATCAATGTGCAAAGAAGTGGAATACGGAAATACTAAGGAATGAAGAGATATGCTTGAAGTTCTCTGAGGCTACAAACACTACAATAATGAATAGCTCAGTAGACATTTTGGTTGAAGAGGAATGGATATCTCTCGAAAGGGCAGTCACAGAACTTTGAAGGAAAAACATAGGTACAAAGAAGGTAACTGCAAAGAAACCATGGGTAACAGAAGAAATACTTCAGTTGATCGATGAAAGAAGGAAGTACAAAAATTTTCATGGAAATTCAACAATACGGAAACACAAGTCACTTAGGAGTGAAATAAATAGGAAACACATAGAAGGTAAGGTGAAATGACTGCACGAAGAAATGTGAAGAAATCAAAAACGAAACGACTGTCAGGACTGACTCAGGAAACAGAAAAGTTGAAACAACCTTTGGTGAAATTAAAACGCAAGGGTGGTAACATTAAGAGTGCAATGGGAATTCCACTGTTAAATACGCAGAAGAGAGCAGATAGGTGGAAAGAGTACACTGATGGCCTATATGTGTGTGAAGACTTGTTCGATGATGTGATAGATGAAGAAACAACAGTTGATATAGAAGAAATAGAGGCTCCAGTATTTGACTTAAGATCGAATATAGCAGTAGGGTTGATAATATTCCACCACAATTTCTAAAAACATTGGAGGAGGTGGCAACAAAATGATTGTTCACATTGGTTTGTAGAATGTATGCGTCTGGCAATATACCATCTGACTTACGGGGACACATCAGTAACACACTTCTGAAGACTGCAAGAGCCAACAAATGTGAGACACACTTTTTCAGTGGAAAAAGATGCAAAAATAATTTTGTCTTGTTGCTGTAGCAGCAAATTAATTACAAATGATTGCAAATGGTTACTTTGAAGAGAGATGGGAAACAGTGAAAACAGGAAATTAATCAGAAAACAATCAAAATAGCCAACAAGAAAAGTCGATGTATATGAAATTTGATCTTAGAAATGTATTGATGATTGTGCTATAGTTTGTGTGTGTGTGTGTGTGTGTTTCCATCTGGATGAATGCACAAATTCATAAAATATTTTCAAAGTAGGCCAAATGTTATGTATATCATCAGTCTATATAAAACATATTTTTCTCCCTCGAGATAAAAATTAACATTTTATTTCATCTGACACAATTAACTGAATGACAGTGAACTGAAAAAAATATATTAACTTTCAACAATGATACTGTTAAAATTTTTAATGTTCTAACTATGGATCAGACAGCAAAAATGAGGACTATATGTGGCACTTTTCAGAAAATGTGCCCCTCCAGTGATTAGATAAAAAGTTATTTAGTGATCCCTAGTCCATTTTTGAACACGAAACATGTTTATATACAGGATGGAGAAAAGATAATGACTGCCAAACACAGTTATGAAGTGAAATGAACCAACACAGAAAAGGAAATACAGAACAGCTGATAGACACAAATGACAAATAACATACAAAAACAAAACAAGATGAAGCTTAGCCTGATATTTGGAAAATTGTATTAAAAAAACTATACTAGATATTTTTACTTCCTGAAAATCCGCATGACAATTCATTAATTTAACAAATTCTTCCACACAGTTTTACTTTTTTGTACTTCCAACTTTGCACACAAAGATAGTTATTCATTTACTATAAACATCATATTTTACGGTTTCAAAATATTACGAACATAAACAACAAATGGTCAGTGCAGAGAATTACAGTAAAATGAGCAGTACTCACAAGGTGCACTAGCAACATCCACAAAGGGAGACTGCCCGTCAGTGTCTTTGACTGGCAACTCCTGTGGACTGGGGTCCAGCTGGTGTTGCCGCACAGCAGGGACTGGTTTAGACCCTCTGCCACCTGCTGACGCACTGCCACTGGCCGCACTGCGTTGCCTGCTTGACGCCCCTCCAGCTAGCCTCCTTGGTGGTGGCATCAACTGGCTGTCAGGACTAAGAGGCAAACTGTTCGGAGCCCTACAATATAGCGAGAGAATATTACATCACCTTTGGACAAGAGTGTACACGATTTACTTTTAAGGAATAAAAAGCAAGACTTGAGTTTAAAATCATTTCAACAATGAAGTCATCAGAGTTGGAGCACAGGCTTTTATTGGACAAGTAAATAGGCAGTGTCCTTCTTAAAGGAAACTTTCTGGCATTCACCATATTCAATTTAGGGAGTCCACAAAATATCTAAACATGGATTGTCAGGCAAGGTTTTGAACCCTTCCTAAATGAGAGTCCAGAGTCAATAATTATGCCACCTTGCTTGGCAATATCAGCACAAAAACAAAACAAGTTATATATACAGATGACCAACAAAATTAACAAGGTATAATAAAAAAGCTTATCAGCACAATTGCAAAAAGTAGTTGCAATGACCTTTAAAGGAAGAACATGACTCAATGAAGAGAAAATATATTAGAATCTTCACTCTTACTTCATTAACTGTGTTCTCTTATTCTTGCAGTAAAACTGTTTAAGTCTATTTACTACTTGTCTAGTACATATGTAGTATCATAGCTGTCAGCAGAAGGTGAACAAAAAGGTAACATTTCAATGAAGTGCACCTGGTGGCTAAAAAACCTTATTATCTATAGAGATTGCATCATCTGTACATTCTGAATTAATATGTTAGTACTGACTGGTGGGCAAAAGTGGTCATCTCAGTTGGCTCTAATAGAGTGAAATGAGATAATGTCTGTTGCAATTTGACTGTTACCTAGGTTTCATATGTCATCCTGTTTCAAGAGAAATATTTATCTTGAACAGACCACAATTTTTACTGAATTTTGGTAACTATTATTCTTCAACAGCTAATACATATAAATAGCAAGCACGGGACAGTACAGGAACAGCAACTACTTAAAGCATCGAGAAGCTTCCCAAATAATTTTATTGTGTGTTTATTTATAATTTCTGTAAGAATACTCAGGAAACACCGATTTAATTATGGTTAGCTGCTGACACATCCTGCAGAGTTCATTTCCAACAGCTACTTTTCTTTGTCTTACTTGTTATGTATCAATAATATTAAATAGGACAACATTTCTTAACATTCAGCAAAATTATATTTATTTAGTCACAAACCGGCTTTCCACTTCTTAACCCATGTTGAGGTGCAACAGAATGTTGCAAACTCAGATAAAAACAGTGTGTGTCTTAAAAGATATTATTTGCGTGGAAGATACAAAAATGACGTAGAGTGTTTACATAAGAGAGCATTACATTTTATTTTACGTAGAAATAATTACATTAACTAAAATACAATTTTTTCTCCTTTTCTTACTTAATGTATTTTTTTCTGTGTTTCAAAAAAGGTCATGTTTTCCTATGTACACACTCTAAACCATTTCTGTACCTTCCGTACAAATAATACCTGTGTAAGTTATACATCATTTTTATCTGTGTTTGTCATTCAGTTGTCACCTGAAGATTATCTCAGAAGCAGAAAGCTGCTAGTTTTGCAGAACACTAGGAAGTGTTTTCCTATTTATTATTATCATCAAGTTCTGCCGAACACAGACAGAAAATGCAGTTATTGATATGAATCCTTAAAAGTTCTCATTGAGAGATTGTGGAACACAAGAAATATGTGACTGAATACGCAATGTGTACTATTAAATTTTAGTACTGTGTACTAAAACATACCCATTAGTGAGACGATCAGTGCTCGTACTACGTGGTCGGCTGCTTGTCGACGACTTCCCTCGGGCTGAGGATGTCTCTTCAGAGCTTGAATCTTCATTGTTACCAACTTGGCTCAGATTAACTGCATATAATGAAAGAAAATTACACTCTTTACTATTTCAAAACTGTACACAATGATGCAAACACGAAGTATTACACCATAAACACCCTAATCAAATGCTTCTAAACTGCTAGTCCAGCATTTCTATGACAGTGGGACATATTGATTAAAATTTCATCCTCATGGGCATTTATTTTCAGAACAGAATAAAGCCATTCCAACAGATGAAGAATGGTGTGAGACTTAAATATTTTTAAGATTAGTGGAACTGTTCAAGTGGAGATCACAAGGCAATATGCCTAGGGGATGGGCACATGCAGCTTACTGTTATCTTTTGCATTTTGAGAGAGATTGAATAACTGACATTAAGGACATGACAGCATCATACTAGCAGGTTGCGCACACAGTTGGCTGTGGTGGAATGACTGCAAAATGACTGGAGACTAGATGGACTCTGGACAACAGTGTGGCTAGAACAGTAGACATACTTCCATCCAGAACGACTACACTGGGAGAAAACTGTCGGATTGTTTGAAAGGTTCTGACAATAGATAAGATCTGAGTAGATGTTACCAGATTGTAACAACATATTACTGGAAGCTATGTTTTGATCTCAAGTTAACCACTAACACCACGCTACAGACGACAGAGACTTTCATGGGTGCAGAGGCAAGGTCTACTGCAACACTGAATGGCATTCTGTGATGTTCAGCAATGAGTTCCACTTATGTTTGGTTCAAATGGCTCTGAGCACTATGGGACTCAACTGCTGAGGTCATTAGTCCCCTAGAACTTAGAACTAGTTAAACCTAACTAACCTAAGCACATCACAAACATCCATGCCCGAGGCAGGATTCGAACCTGCGACCGTAGCGGCCTTGCGGTTCCAGACTGCAGCGCCTTTAACCGCACGGCCACTTTGGCTGGCCCACTTATGTTTGTGGCAGTCAGACCAACACCACCATGTCACAGAAAACTAGTTAAAAGACTACAGGAAGCAGTAATTGTCTAGATCCATACTTTGCTAACACCTGGAGTCGAAGGTTGAGGGGAGCTATTGGATATGACAGCAGGGCTGATTTAGTAATGGTTGAAGGGAGGCTGAATGCTCACCAGTATATGGCACGAACGGTAAACCTTTTGTCATACCCCTCATGATCAGTATACCAAAGGGCATGCTGGGCATACTCAGCAGGATAATGACCACAAAACTGAAGTTCATCCCATAAAAGCCTTGAGGAACGTATGGGCCCACGACTGGCTTGCTCAGTTCCCTGTTTTGTCACACAATGTGTGTGTCTGGGTTGGGATGCGATGCGATGCGATGAGAAGAGGTATGTATACTTTCATAACATCATTCAGCCAGAAATCTTCATGAATTAACTCAGCATGTTTTTCAGGGATAAGAAGAAATTCCTCACACTGACATTCAGAAGATGTCTGCTTCCATGCGAAAATGAATACACTAAGTCACACATCATATTAATACTGATGATGGACATACGGTCTGTACTGAATGAAAGCTTAATCATCTAATAACACCTTGTGTGAAGAACAGCTTTTCAAAGTCTGACAAATATGGGACTAGAGCTTGATGGTGTAACACTTTATATTTCAACCAGAGAAAAAAAACCATAACATTTAAATGTCTGTCTCTTTTTTTTCAGTTTGATTCAGTACCTTTTCATTTATTACTTGATCTACCCATCTAATCTTCAGTGTTCTCTTACAGCACCACATTTCAAATGTCACATGGCATTTATGATAGTCATCTTACACAATAATCCCCTGCCTTCCCAGTGCAGACATTTAACTAACATGTTTTAACTAGTATGCCGAATATTCTTCATCTGACTTGCTTCAGCAAAGGTTTTACGAAAAATATGTGACTGATACTCACCAGATGAGTATGATGGTCTCATTCCTCGTCTGTGTGACTGGCTGTTGCTGCTTGCATTTTTTACACTAAGTGTATTGACTTTATTTTGAGAACTTATTGTTGGTCTCATCAGTCCATTCAGTCGTGCTGCCATGCTGGAACGCTGCAAACTCAGGTCACTTTCTGAATCACTCTGAAATGGTAAAACAACAAAATGCTGTATCACAACAGAGGATCAGGATATATACAAGCTTGCAGTGCTGGCAATTTATAGGTCAGTAACAGGACGTATCTTAAGCTTTATAACACATCTAGGAACAGTTTTAGTAATGTTATGCAGACCTAATTTGAAAATCACTGTTTGTGGAGGCTTAATGTCAATTTTCCATCAAAGATTATTGACCAAGGGCATCTAGAGTTGTTGCAGACCAGTTCTGTATTATTTTCAACAGTAAAATTCCCTATGAGAACTGCAAAACATAGTGCAACAGTTATCAACAATTTAGAAAATATATTTACTTTCCATCTGCTGGTTGCTGTTTTTACCATCTCAAACGAAATGGTTTCAGGCTGGTTGTTCATATTTGGATCATTTCTTGCATACTATTACAGTTAGTCCAATAGTGTTCCATTAGTAGTGGTTACTCTGTAACTCCATCTAAAATCTTCCAGGCTACTCTGCCAGTCGGATGACTTTATACCTTCTTTGAAGATACAATAAACACTCTGGCCCATTACTAACTGAAATTATTGTCGCAACTTTTTCTAAGTGGTCAGTAACATCTTAAATGAACAGCAGCAAAACCTTGGATTTCACAGACACCTTTACATCACTATGATCTTTCCATGGTTGTCTTAACATTCTTTATTTCAGTGAGTGAATACCTATTCTTGAGCATTGCATTGGTGAGACATTTCAATTATGTGTTCAGCATTTCCAGTTCACATAGGTTTCTTGCTTTATTTGCTAATGTTTTAATAATATCTCATTTTTTCCATCAGTGCTGATTTGAATCCTTATGCAGATAATGTTTCACATATATGGGTTTCCAATACATCATGTGTCCTAAGCTGCCATCCTCTTTCTAGAAGACTAGGACATCCCAAAAATGTAATCACCCGTCCAAACCTCTTCCATAGTGAACTCAATCTCCACATTAATCTGATTAATGTGTGCACGAAAATGACCTAGTTTCTCTCTGCACACCTCAATGAGATTAATCCAAAGATTTAGACTGTAAGAAGACCATGCCATAATTTCATGAAATATTTTGACTAGTGTGGCATTTCTGGCCTGATTCTTATATTTTACAAATACTTTAACTACGAGACATAATTTTAACATGAGAGACACTATCCAAAATTGGTCAGTCTGAGGTAATAAAAACAGTGATTGATCAATAGCAGATAACTGTATTTTCTGCAAAGAAGGATTGTGGATTCCTACCCAACATGTCCAGCTTTGATATTGACAGTTTGTATTTAGACCTGTAAAACCAATTATCAATGGTTTAAATGATTATGACAGGAGAATATTAACAATAAAATTTACTGGCCATTTAGGCACTGATCACAGAAGAAAAGTATTGTATCACAGGATCATAATCAATAGCTCGATCGTAGTGCGTAGAGAGCAATAACGGGAAGAACGGCGGATGGCGGAGAGAAGTTTATAAAAAAAAATATGAAAAATGTGATTCTTTCTTAAACATATTTTTACAACACTGAGTTTTGTTTTCTCCTAAAACAAATAAGGGCAAAATTGAACAGAAGCAAGGATAAGAGTAGGATATCCCCTGGGATTAAAGTATCTTATGCAATTCCAAGACAGCATATAATGACAGGTCATTGTAGACGTGTCTACAAGCAACAGAAGTACACATTAATGGTCGTACGGAACATAAAACACTGTGCATAAAAGTTCTTGGTAGGCACCTTGATGACTAATTAATATGAAGTCAACATATGGATAAGCTCATCAAGAAGCTCAACTCAGCACATCATTAAGAAGCATCTCTTATAGACAGGAGTTTTAACTTACTTAGGATATTTTCACATCCTGCTGTCATGAGGAATTATCTTTTATTTATTTATTTCCAGTGACTCAGCAGTCTTCCAGCATTATGTGAAGCAGCTGATATAAGACATTCCTTCGTGCTGCAGTTACTTAGACAGCATGCATACATGGACAACAAAAAAGATTAATGAATTTTATCTGGATTTCCCGGTTAAGAACATGCTTTTCCCAGCTGAAAATACAGTAAACCCCAGGCGGAAGTACACTTTTTTCATGTTAAGTCACAATATACTATCCCTTGGAGCAGTAGAACTTATCAGTCCTTTGAATGGTAATGGTTTTATACACCAGCATAGAACTTCTTAATACTTTAGGAAATGAAACCCAGCAAAAAAACAATAGATTTTGGAAAGATCTTTCAAGCATAGCAACATGTACACTGCATATTTTTGTACACGTAAGTACATACGATACAGCTTGGTAACTTCTGAAGCATTGAAATCTAGATTGTGATGTCCCTTCGTCAGCCAATCATAGCTCATGGAATGTGATCTCGCCAGCCACCAGCAACATCACATCATCGCGGTTTTCAAGTCATGACAATCCAAACAAAATTCAAAAACTTTCAATTGCAGGGATAGCCATCAAAATCTTGAGAATTTTATTCGAACTGGGCTTGAAATTGAGATGCTTTTATTCAGACATGCTGCCGCAAAAGACTCTTGAGGACAAACATCACTTAAGTAGCTCGAACACACAAATAGGAAAAGTTAATGGTTTACATTAATGTACATACAGTATACGTACAAGAAAAGCTAAGCTTTCACATATAATATTGGTCATCAAAAATGTTTGCTGTTTTTTTCCAAGGGTGCAGTTATCGAGGAACCTAAGAGCACACCTTAAATTGCAGCAGCTGAAAATTTCTGACAAGTGCTATTATAAATTTCACTGCTGTGCACCAAACATTTCATCAGTTACCTGGCTGAATATAAGTTCAATCAAGTACTTTGACTTTTCCATAGAAAAGCCAATTATGTGTGAAATTGCTCAAGAACTCACCTCACACTTTTTTGAATGGTAATTAAACAGCAGAATTTGTAATCTATGAAAAAACTAAAAAAGTATGAAAACTAACATTGAAGCTTGGTCTTTTTTAGCATGCATTACTCTTTAATATATATCAAACAGAGATGTGCCATTAAAATTTTACATTATGGCATAAATGATTGGCCTCCTGGACCAAAAATTTTTCTAAGTGGCTAGTCCTCAAAGCGTTAAGTTTTGAATGAGATTCAAATGCTCCGAGATTTAAGAAATTCGTTGCATTTTCTCACTTGTAACATAATTCATCTTGCTCAAAAGGAAATCGACTTTGAAAGTAATACTTCTCAAATCACCATTCACAATATTTTCCTGCGTCTTATTGGAAATGTAAATGCTTGTGACATCACTCTCATTGAACGCAGTTTCTTTTTACAATGCTCAACAAAAGCATTTTCTTTTCACAATGCTCAACAAAAGCAGTTTCTTTTCACAATGCTCAACAAAAGCAGTTTCTTTTCACAATGCTCAACAAAAGCAGTTTCTTTTCACAATGTTCAACAAAAGCAGTTTGTTGTTGTGAAGTCTTTGTCCTAAGGTCTTTGACACATTTTGCTTTTGACAGACACTTGTGTGTGCACACTGTGTTCTGTTGTTGTAAATGGTGCATTTTCTTTGCAACTACAGTTTTATTTTGGTGATATTCTTTTGTACATGTTTTACTGCTGCAGTATTATTCTGCAGTACTGTGCTAAAGTAAAACTCTTTGTTAGGATATCAGTTCTTACCAGTCAAAATGGCAGAAATTTAACTGAAAACTGAAACAATAAAAAATTCTAGGAATTCTAAAAATTTTTCCCAGATGAAAAAATTATCGAGTTGTTCTTGGATTTCCCAGTTGTCCTGGGGCATATAAACCCTGTCAGATGACGATATAGTGACGGGGGATTGGTGAACACCTTCAGAAACTGCAATTACTGTTTTTCTCAAGTAACTGAGGCTGGCCTCGAATATAAGTTCCAAAAATGTACACTTTTCCAATAGTCCATTGAGTATCTTAGTTTTATAATCAGCAAGCAGGGCATACATCCTACCAATAGCACTCCTGAGCCATAGAAAACATGCCCAGACCCCAGAATCGCAAGAAATTGCAATCTTTTATTGGAAAAACTAGCTATTACAGCCATTTTATTCCCCATGTTACAAAACTGCCCTATCCACTCAACACACTGCAGAAAAAAGGGTTCCATTCTGGTGGTGTCTTCTGGAGTGCAACACAGCTTCTCCATACTTAAATAAGCCCTCCAATCATTACCATGCCTCATCCTGTTTTCTCCAGGAATGCCTCTCCTTGCCACAGATACCTCACAGCATGGGGCCAACACAGTGTTGTCCCATAAAGAGGCAGTTGACTGAAAATCCTACTGAAAACACTTGATGCTGCACACCCCACAGACTGCAAGCCATTAAAAGAGTTGTTTGGACCACATTCCAACCTTCCAGACAGGACTGCTCAAAGCCTGCAATAATGAGCATTGTTCTTACTGGCCTATACCTATGATATCTGCTATGCTCTGATGAGCTGCAATGCGAATGTCAATGCTTTGTCCCAGCTTCCCGTGGGCTCTGATCCTGAATTTTACACCCAGGAAGCTGTTATATTTCAGCAGGATTCTGATTCTGCATTGGCTCTGCACAATTTTCCCCTTGATGCTACAAAGGTTGCAGCCCAGATAATAACGAATCCTATTCTCTGTACAGTTACTAGGTGGGTTAAGTGTGGGTACCACAGCACATTTTGTGGAAGGACCATGATCTACTCCAAATGTTCTTTGCCTTAAAAGAATGGGCTCTCACTCCATGATGGTGTTCTCCTGCTGTAAACAGAACATAAATGGCTTCAGGTTGTTATTACCCTGTCTGTGCCCCACAGAGTTCTTGCACTCCTACATGCAGGTCCCTGGGGCATATCACAAATGAAACAAGTGGCATGCTGACACACATACTGGTCAGCCACCAACAAGGATATCGAGACCATGGTCCAGTCTTGTGCTGTATGTGCTCAACAACGATCTGCAACCCCCAAAGGGTTTTTGTCCTGAACCCTGTTGGGACCTTGGGAGCATCTCCACATGAACTTTGTTGGTGCTTTCTTGTGTCAGATGTACATAATTATGGTACACATGTTCTCCAAATTTCTGTATATCTGCTCATGGGTTTCATGACAATGGTGAACATAACCAAGGTCATGTTGCAAATCTCTGCCACTGAGAGCCTTCGTGGCCACTGTCTCTGACAATGGCCGCCAGTTTTCCTCTGCACACTTTCCCCATTTCTGTGAAGAGTTTGGGATACAGCATCATTTCATCCCAATCTAATGGGGAAGCAGAACAGGTGACACAGGCTTTCAAAGAGAAATTCATGCTAACAGACAATGCCCTCACTTGATCTTGGCCACCTAGGGCCACCACAACTGCAGGGAAGAATACACATGGCTGCTGGATTTATGAGGTCTCCACTGAGGAACTGAGAACCACCTCTGGCGATGCCACCCGAGACAGCTGTGTCCCAGCAAACCATTGCATGCCCCTCTGGGCCACACAATCTGTGCCCTCTGGCCTCATCCGACACAGGCACCTCCTCTCTTCCTCCATTAGTGCCAGGCCCCTGCTGATTTGTTGGGCACAGATTAAGCTCGAGCACTCCCGACTTCCTCTGCTCTAGCACCAGCAACAGCATACCTGCCTTGCACGAGTGGCACGGACTTGGCGGTGGCTGCCCCATGCAGCTGGAAGTCGCCAAGGTGGAGATGCATTACCTTCAGGATTCAACTTCAGTGGTGGTGCCCCGAAACCTGGCAGAGCCAGCAAAAGCTGGGCCAATTCTATCCCTTTGTGTGACATCTCTGGGGGGAGGGAGGGGGGAGGGGGGAGGGGAGTACTGCAATAACAGACCCTGACAGACCTGCAGCCCTAACCACTGGTGGCACCCGATCTACAAGCTGTCTCTGCATGTGGACTTTAAGAAGAGGCTACACCCAAAAGCACATGTTGTGTTACCTGGTGGGACCCTGTGAGTACTGACGAGCTATAACAGTATGCCAACCGTGCGAAACAAGGATTCTCTTGTGAGCATTCTTGATGAAACTTTCACTTCACTGGCCACTGTCTGTTAATGATGTTTGTTTTGGTTCCGCACTATGCATGGACTTTAACATTAGTTGGCTAATTTCTGCTTTAATAACATCACTGGCACATTATGTATTATCTGTGTGCTATTGTGTCAGCATATTTCACCCAATAAATTGTCTTGTAATGGCCGACTTCGACAGTGTCCAAAGCGTTTCTCATCATTAAGTTGAATTTACAGAAATAGACCTCCAAGAATTAGACAGCCACCACCAGTTTTAGGAAACTGACTATAACTTCTGCCAACTGTAAAATCTGGTAACTTAGAAATTAACAGTTTTTCAGTCTTCTGCGTGTGCTCAGTGAGACAAATCAGATTTGCATTATGAATAGCAGTTGAGCAGAAGACTTCTAATGTGAAAAAATTCTTTCCTATGAACTGAATATTCTGATAATGAATACATACATTTATGAAAATTTTTACTCTGCGGGATTGTTATTACAATTCATAACAGGTAAAAAGTTTTTACATTCATTTTTTGCACAGAATGAATCACAAGAGTTATTTTTATGAACTAAAACATGTAAAAATTCTTTAAATTGGGCTCTGATGTTTGCATGGGTCCAATATTCAACACTACAGTCTTTCAATGATTTGATACTTGTCAACCAAATCCCATGGGTGTTGTTCCTCTAGTTTGCCTGTGGAGAGGCATCAGACACACAAATATGTTTATCCTTTATATTTTCCCCAAAAACAGGAACTGTATAAAAGTGCATTCCACGACTGGTGTGGAGGTTTCTGTTCAAATCACTTACTTAAAATACATTGCAATTTGTATACTGTCGCCATTGCTTCCTAATTTCTGTGTTCACATTTCTATTTTCTTCATTTGCACTAGAGCTGTGAATTAAATAATGGCTGTAGAGTATTTGTACAGACTGCTGTATTTCTAGAGTCATTAATTTTAAGAAGTGATGTAGATATCTCAGACAAGGGTCTGACTTATTCTTCACTGCACCATTTGTAACAGTAATACAAACTACTACATCATTTTGTTGCAAGATGATCTTTTGGGATTTTACATCAAGGGCATTTTCTGTTACAGCACCAGGTTTGACAATGCTAGTCAATGAAGGTCTTTATTAATGTCTTGCAAAATGTCCGTCTGTTGGGAAAAGGATGCAACCCTTTTTTCTTACTGGCTTCTGTTTTATATTCTAATAACCATCCATATTCAAATTGATGAAACTTTTATAAAGTTCATTGTCTTCTATACAGGAATAATTATCTTTAGTTGAAGATGCAAAATCGAATTTTTTTTCTAACAACTGAGACACGTTTCACAGAATATGATGTCAATTTAGATTCAGAAATCCTACCTTTGCAATTTATTTTCTCACACACAGACTTTTTAGCACTTTGCTCCTTAATCATGAAAAACAATTTATGAAGCTCTGTTTGTGGCTTCAAGTTTTTATTTTGGATATTTATAACAACATTTCTTAAGCCATTCACAATTTACTGTAAGCTTGATATACACTCATTAAGCTTTGATACTTCACAATTGTAATTATTGGAAACACTTTTTAAAAACACAGCTATAACTTTTTCCTCAGCAACTTTACTTGCTATAAACTTTCAGCCATCTCGCCAAAGATACATTTCTTTTGAGGCATGGCACTAAATCAAATAAAGTGACTGTTCAACAGAAGTGAGGAGTAATAATATTGTGTTAAGTAGATAACCACACATTGTGCAGAAGGCCTTTGAATTCTTACATGATTTCTCAATACCTCCTTTTTCTGCAAGAGGATAATGGATAAGGTGATGCTACATATCCCAGTATAACTTACTTTTTAATCTATATTTTTCATCACTAGTCACTTTATTTAATTTCTACGACATTCGAGAGGTAATGTGATGGAAAAAAAAAAAAAAAAAAAAAAAACCCCCACACGCATTTTCATGAAGTTGTAGTGAATTTCATATGTTGACTATTTGCCATGTGTAATTAAATTTTCAAGAATAAGGGACAGGCTTGGAAAGCCCAAGTCAATCCTTGATAAATAATGATGTGAATGACATTATTCACAATAAGTAATATAGTAAGTCACAGTATGCCAGATACAAGGGTAATGGATGATTACTTGTCGGGTATGCTCTCGACATCACAGAATGTCATTTGTCATACAGACATGGAAAACATGAATCAAAACTTCACGCAAATACACGCGATTCTTTTTCCATTATATTTCGTCTCCAATGTCATATAAATTAAATAATATGACCAGTGATGAGAAAAAATAGATTAAAAAGTAAGTTATAGTGGGGTTTGAACCGTCGCCTCACACGTTTGTCTTACAAAAGCTCGAACGCTAATCACTTGACCACCATGAACTCTACGCACAGATACAGAAACAACATGATAAATGTGTAAAATTCTCTTGTGATTTTCTCAGAACTGGAAGAGTAGTGCACCCTACTTGCACTCTGAATTGTTGTAATGGCCTACTAAATGTGTAAAAAGTCTGAAGTTAATCTGGCATCCCAACGTCATGGTCTCCCCTTGTTAGCTACCACAATGTATACCTCTTAAGCTGGTTGTCCTTTGGAATACTTCTCATTATCCACGACAATATGCTCTTGAATTAATTTTTGGATGAGTGTTGTGTACCAGAAAGTTTCAGTGTGGGCTCTTAGTTGGATTTTTATAATAGATAATGCACTGGTCAATTTGAAGTTTCCTGCATCATTGTAGCCAATACAAAACTTTATTAATTCCAATCAGAATTCTAAAGGAACACCCTTTCCATCATATTTGGTCTATCTTTTCTGGAATACAAAAGATGGTTTCTTTCCTCACCCTTGTCATTACACTTTCTGAAAGTAGCTCATGCTCCTTGAGAATTCTCCTAACCACTCAGTCTAACTTCCCATCACCTGACCAACCTCTAAATAGTAACTACTTGTATTTGTATCTAGCTTCTTTGCTGTGCTTCCCCACTCTGAGGATTAAACTATATACAACTTATCTAGAAATTCTCTTATATCCCCTTACTATCTAAAGAATTGTGAGAAGATTTTTTTTCTTAGGAGATTTTTCCTTCGGCATTTGTGACCATGGCATGAAGAACTGAATTTGAGTAACTATATTTACAGAAAATTGGGGACAAAAAATTGTGTGCTACTTATCTACGTAGCACTGAATCGTTGCCCTATATAAAGTTTTACCTAAAGCAACACCAGCACAAGCTGGAAGTACACACTGAGATCATAAATTATCTCTATCACTTCCAAAACACACTACAGAGATTTTTAATGCACAGTATGAAATTACATATCTTTGATACACGTACCTGGTTTAGGACCCCCATTGATGTGCTTCTCATAATATTTGAATTACTGGAAGACGCCTGTTTACTGCTGTGTCGTGGAAGAGTCCTCGTTCCTGACACAGGTTTATTAGCTTTCCCTGAAACTGTAGATGCAAAACTTAGGATTATCACTTTATATAGTGTGTTGCAGCGAACAATTAAACAATGATTTGTGTTGTCAGTATATATGCAACATGCATATTATGTAAAACCATGAAATATTTAAATATTTTACCTCAAAATTGGGCCTTTAGTTCATCAAGTAATTCTAAATATAATTATAGTGTGCTAAAATGTTTTCCTAAGAAGTTTCTCTTACTAATACAAATCCCTGAGTGCCTTGGAGAAGTTAAATACTTCCTACCACAGTACACAAACTAACTTAGCCACTCATAAAACGAATGAATCTTATTGGCTGCCAGCAGTTAATAGAGGGGAATGTACTGAAAATTGAGCTGCCTTCCTATATGACGAGAGCTATAACCAGCAAACCTGGTTTATGGCACATGATTCCAGTTGCAGGTCACCTGTATTACAGCTTGAAGGGGCAAAAACTTTAATTTTCTATATTTCATACAATTATTGATGGGACCTAAAAATTTAAAATGCTCTCATACTCTACTCATTAAGAGGTGTAATCTTATGCTTAAGGTTTAACATAATAAGACAAGTATCACAACTCAAAAGTCTCAGGAGCAAAATAATTCACCGATATCAGACTGTATTTATACAGTATTTGAGAATGAGAGCACTAATGACCTGCAGCAAATCTTGCACACAATTTCAAACCATTTTTAAATTTTTCTAGCTTTTGTGTTTAGCATTACATATTTAACACATTAACTCGTTTTTAAAGGAATCACAAGTTTGATGTTAATTCATAAATGGAGAATTTGTACATTTTTTTACAGAATTAGGTGTCTACGGCAGTTTTAATAGCTCTTTAACACTATTTGACCATTTCACAGATTCCAACAACTCCTTTTTCCTTCCAACATATACACTGATGTTCAAAACTTAAGGAGGACAGTGACTTTCACGTGACGTATCACTGCCAAGTAACACAGCTTAATAAAACTTGGACCACACATAAAAAGAACTGGTACAGTTTAATACAGAAGGCAACAAACAAATAATAATTATCCTGAAATCACTGTGAATCATAACAGGCCCTAGACATTACAAATGGCAGGACACGATTCTTAATAGGGTGTGTGATCACAACGGACGACAATGTATGCTCTACAACATGCTCCATGCTGGCCACAATACTGGTAAGGACATCTTGTGGTAAGGCGATCTACTCCTCCATAACTGTGGTTGATAACTGCTGGATGGTCTTTGGTGCATGTGAATGTGCTGCAATATGTCTCCTCAATGCATCCCACATATGCTCCATGCAATTTAAGTCACGGGAAAAAGTGGGCCAGTCCATTCACTGAAAGCTCCTCCATCTGTGCAGTTGAATGTGGTTGTGCTTTGTCATCCATAAAAATGAAATCAGGGCTGCATTCACCATTGAAAAGCTGCCTATGGAGAAGGATCACACTGCTACAATAGCATTGATGGGTAAGTATTCCATGTTCAAAGATTTGGAGGCCAGAATGCCCATACAGCATTATACCTCTCTTATCATAACACCTGCACCACAGAAATGATCACGTTTGACAGTGTTCATGAGAGCATTGCGTACCCTTATATAGCATGAGGTGGGGGGAAAAGTAGTGTACCCAGGAACATTGTCAAACATGATCATTTTGGTGGTCCATGTGTTATGGCATGGGAGGTATAATGTTGCAAAGGCGTACTGACCTCAATGTTCCAACATGGTTCACTCACCAGTCGACATTATAGTAACATTGTATTCCTCCTGTTTACATCATTTCAGGAGTGCATTTGGCCCCGATTTCATTTTTATGGATGACAATGTGCGACCACTTCCAACTACACAGGTGGAGCAGCTCTTTGAATGAGTGGATGGACTTGCCAGTCCATTTACCTGGCTTTAATCCCATTGAGCACATGTGGGTTATGTCTAGTGACAGACTGCAGCACATCCACATGCTCCAGTGACCATCCAGCTGTTCTCAACCACGAAGGTGGAGGAATGGAATGCCCTAGCACAAGAAGTCCATACCAACCTTGTGGCGAGCATGGAAGCACGCTACAAAGTATGCATTACTACCTGTAGTGACCAAACACCCTATTAAGAACCATTTTCTGTCTTCTATGACATCCAGGGGACCATCATAAATCACAGTGACTTTAGTATACTTACTGTCTTTGAATGGAAGTGTCATTTCTGTTCGTCTCCAAGTGTATTTGTTTCAGTTACCTTCTGTCTATATTGTACCAGTCCTTTCTATGCATGGTCCAAGTTTCATTGAGCTATGTTACTTGGCAGTGAGACATCATGTGAAAGTTACTTTTGTGCTTAAGTTTTGCAAACCAATGTATTTTGACTCTTTACAGATCTGTGAAGATTTTTATTCAAAAAGGGGTTTCCAGAACAAAAGAGTGAATGAATGAAAAAACAAATACCTTAATGAAATAGCTTTTCAAACTACTTTTCATAAAATACATTTTTATGATTTGTTATGTAACTGTGCGCCATGTATTTTTCAGCTGAATGGTACCTTTACTCACTTCCTGTTTATTCGCTGCCGTCCTGGAATTTCGGTTACTGTAATATTGTTTACATTTATTTTCACACATTAGGTTCTAAACAAATTATCCGTGCATAGATGGTTTGTTGTAACTGCAATTCTCCATAAGGTGAAAAAAATGGAGTGTTCATCAGAGAGAGAGAGAGAGAGAGAGAGAGAGAGAGAGAGCGCAATCACTGTCTGTAATCATTTTCCACCACAGACTAATATCCGTAAGGCTTCTTTCCAGTTCTTACTCCTAACTGTTTTGTTTGTTCTCACACTTGTATGTACACACTTTAACTCATCATAGACAGGAAATTTTTTCTCTAGGCTTCACAACTCTGGCAACTCCACAAAGAGTGCCAATGACAATGTGCAGTTATTAGATCAAAGCTTCATTTTCTGATGACTGTCATACTATCAGTATTTGTCACTGTTGCTGTTGCTGTTGTTTGCATAGAAATTGTGAACTACTCTGTGTTATTAGCATCTAAAATATACAAAGAGTTTGAATTTTCATTTTCAAGTATTTTTTAAGTACAGATTGTGTGAACAATTATGACAATGTAAAAAGGACAGCATTATAAACATATTAAACGCTGAAATTGCTTTAACACTAAAAGCCAGTAAGTCACATAAGAGACTTGCCATATTCTTTCTTGGAACTGGGTTATATAAACTGCTTATAAAACAACATTATTTATACACTAATAATAAAACTACAGTAGTTATACACTAATAATAAAACTACAGTAGTTATACACTAACAATAAAACAACAATAGTTATACACTAATAATAAAACTATAGTAGTTATACATTAATTATGAAACCAGAGTAGTTTGTAAAGAAAATGTTTATATTCTATGTTCTTGAAACAGTCTGTTAAAATAGAATGTATCTTTGACTGCAACATAAGATGCACAGATCAAAAGTTAATGCTGGACCAGGACTCTAGCCTGGATCCTGGCTTTTTGTGACTGTGCTCTTCCTGACTACTTTGTCCCATTATACCTAACAACTTCTAGTCTGCTGGTACCTGTTCCATACATTACAAACAGCGTGAGAGCTATCCTGCAGTCGTTGCTGGTCTACCATTCATGGGAAATAGGAGAATGGCTCATCCCTAGCCCAAGGACTTGCCTACATTATAAATTTTCACTATACAGCCCAGAGTACATTGTAATGAAATACAGTTTCTCCCACGACTACAAGACCAGCAAGACAGAGGGAAGGACACCATGGAGGCTAGAAAGTAGGGATACACCGACAAATTAAAATTTAGAGAAAAACTTCTAGTAATGCTAGATGTGGTAACCCCAGGTTACCAAATTTACCGCACCAGTACCTTGCTGGTCGTGAACACAACAAGATGTGAGATGCCGGCTCTTCTTGTTATGATTCAACTCACCCATGTGGCATCTGACGGTCCGGTCTGGCCATAAGATGGCAGCACAATCAAACAGCAACGGCAACATCGCATTGAGGTCAGAGCATGCAGCCAACAGAGAGTGCGTCGAACTAACAACCTATCTATTATAATCCCACAGCAGAGGTCTCTCTTCCTCATTCTGTTACTGTTCACTCATGCATTCATTTGACTCTGCTCTCAGGACAATTGTTACTTATTTGGAAGCAGCTTACTGATGTAAACCAATTTTGTATGAAACTTACAAACTTGTTCTCATTAAGTGATTTGGTTAACCTATCCACATCCATTTGTGTGTGTTACTAAGCAGGTGGCAATGAATTCAGTTCATTATTCACATGTGTTTTTCGCATCCTTTCAGACTGTCCTTCAACATTTACTGCAGCAGCAGCCAATGTGGTTGAAAATGGAGCAGCAGTAACACACCGTCATGATGGACATAGTATTGACAGGCCTGTTAAATAGCCTCAAAGTTTACTGGACTATCAGCCACCTTTCTCCGCCTATGAGAAAGTTGCTGAAGACTGTGAATTGCATGAGAAATGTCTAAAGCAACACTTCATGGTCTTCAAGGTGATATATATCTGCCGTTAGAGAAAATGTGTTGTTTGCTGACTGCATATTATCACAAGCATACCCGTGTTACTTCCACAAGAGTGGTATTTCATCAGTGCAGGAAGCAACCACTTCAAACCTATAAGACATGAACTGTGGAGTTGAAATGTTTAAGTTTAAAGTTTCATTTCATTCTGCCCAGTCTAAAGAAACTTATGCAGATATTGCAATTTCAGGTGCTATTATTAGGTCAACCTCCAATAAAGAGGTCTGCCAATTGGCACTGCAGTTTGAAGATCCCCTCCTTAGAAGAGGTACTTAAGATAGCACAAGAATTTGAAGTTTCCTGGGCTAACATGGACCTCTGTCATTCCAGTACCCTTCAGAAGCAGAACTCATAGTGGTAAGTGGTATACCATGTTCAGTCACATTCTGCTCCATACAAAAATGGCTATGGTGGACAAACTTCAGCAAGCCCCTGCCTTCCTGCCCAGCTTGTTTTATTCAACATGACCAGCCAGCCAGCCCTCAGCATTGGGCTTCTTGCCATCACTGTCGAAAGAAAGGATGGAGTGCAATTACATGTCGGCTCCAGCTGTGACTTTGAATTATCAAGCTATGCACATTAATGCTGTTAGCAATGAATGTGACAATCTTGCAACTGTTTCTACGAAACTGTTCATCAATATGTGTATAATGGTATGCCTCTTCTATTTCAGGTCAATAAGGATGTGAAAGCATCACTACTTAAGTCTAACACTTACTTGTGCCTCGCTTCTCCTCCACTGTCTGCTACTTAGGGCCATCTTGTCAGTTCCTTTCTGAAAAATTTGTTTGGTTTGCATGCTTTCATGGCATTAGAATTCACTGTCACCAATTCGATACATTCAGTGTCTGACCTCACACCCTGTCAAGAAGGGGGTGACCTGCACGAGGAATATTTGTCCTTTTTTTTACACCTGGGCTAGGTAATACCACAGATTACAGGCTGCATACCACCTTCAAACCCACACTGAGATCTCATTTCTTTCATGCCAGGCCTGTGGTATTGGCATTTTGTGACTGAGTAAAATAACAACTAGATTGGCTGACAGCATTAGGTGTCATGCGAACCATATTGTTCAGTCAATTGGCTGCACCATCGTTGCTTTTTAAGGAAGCAATAGGCAAGTTCAATCTTTGTGGCACTTTCAAGGTGGCAGACAATCAATTCATTCACCACCGATGAGAACTCATGACAAAAATGGTGGCAAGGACAGTATTTTTCAAAAATGGATTTGTCAGGAGCAGTTTTACAGCTACTGCCTGATGAAGAGTCTTGTCAGGTCCTTGTTGTCAATATGCCATACAGCCTCTACCAGTAGAACAGTTTAGTTTTTGGAGTCACCAGTGCTCTGGCCCTTTTTCAACATTATTTGGAGCAACTCCTGCTAAGAAACCTTTGTTGTATTACCTACCTTGACAACATCATCATCACTGATCTGACAACTGAGGTCATCTTTGCAACTTTCAGCTTTTGTTTCAGACATTGCAAGATGGAGGTCTCAAGTGCAATGTGGATCAGTCTTATTATTTACAACCTTCCACTAACCTCCTGCTGAGTACCTGAGGCACATAATTTCTCATCAGGTGGTACAGCCAAGCTATAGTCATACTGTGGCTATTGAGGCACTCTGTCACCATGCTACTGTGAAGGAGCTCCAGGCAGTTTTAGGCAAAGTCATATATTATCACAAGTTCCTGCTGCAGGCAGTTACAGTGGCGTATCCTCTCAATCAATTACTCAAGAAAGGTGCATCATTTGTTTGGACTGCCTGTAAATAAGTGTTCCAGAAACTGAAAGATGGTTGGTGTCCCACCTGTGAGCGCCCACCTGCGATGAAGCCATCATTGTCAGGGTTATTTCCAGCCACACTATCCAGTGGTGGCTGACAGGGAACTTTTGACTCCACCAAGGGTGCCCATCGATGGTGTCCCAGATGACATGGGCTTCGCTCTCCTGTGTGCCAAGTGGCGCACCACATTGCAGGGTGGGACACAGGAGGTACACCATCTCTCTGTTGCCCCACCAAATGGAGAGGACAGTGGTACTCCCCTATTATCACATCTACCACACTGGCATCTCACTGGACACGAACACAACAGGATGCAAGGGGTCAGCTCATCTTGTTATGATTCAACTTGTCCTCACAGTGCCTAATGGCATAGGGCAGTCCACCTGCCAGTGGCACTATGAAACGGTGAAAACAACATTGCGTCAAGGTTAATGAGTGCAGCCAACCATCAGTGTCATACTAGCGACCTATCTACAATAATCTTGGCGCAGATAGCTCCCTTCCTCATTCTGTTATGGTTCATTCCTGTGCTCTCTTGTACCTCTCTCAAGGTGCTGGTTACTTGTTTGGACTTGGCCTAGCTACGCACACAGACTTTGTACTGAACTTATGAAATGTGTTCTCATTAGAGTAATCAAGTTACTCTGCATACTTATTTGTGTGTATTACTACACTAAGGTGCTCAGGTGGTAAGAGAAATGGATGCAACAGGAAAGGGCACAAGTTCAAGATCCAGTCTGAACAGCTCATTTTTTAGAGTGATTTATATACAAATATAAAAACAAGATACTGTTTCTTAATCGTGTTAGCTGAATACAAAAATCATATTTACTGCACATTTTTAAGTATTATTGATATGTTTGTGCAAATATTAAGGTAAAGATTAAAAATAGTTTCTTTCCTACTGTCACAAACAGGCATGCACTAATAAAGTTAAGTTAAATTCACAGCTCTGAATCAGCAACACCTACACATGGTGCACGCACACTACAAGTTGTACAACAAAACTAAACACATGCAGTTTGAAAGCTGTGTTCATGGTGTCAATATTGTCATAGGAATAAACACAGGTAGTGAACTTATAACCATAACACCAATAATGACCATTGCACAAGAATCTAGATTAGGGGCGAGAGTTATAATGTAGATACAAATTTGATCATGCAGCAGAAGTTATGTGTGTTCAGAAAGTGATGTTCAGAGGCTCACTGAAGTAATTATTTATTGCTTGCTACACCGTTAATAAACCAAAGGTAATGATACCTTCAAGGATTCTGTTCACATACAAGTGAAAAATATTCACACTGTTCAGCAATGACCACTTGTGAAATCCCAGGTGTCTTCTTTCTTGTTGATGCAATAGAGGTAACATCTCTCTGTCACTGATCATCACTTCACTCACTGTTATTGCAATCATTTTGTGAATACCACTAAAATAGAGCTTCACAGTATATTATGGAATGCTTGGGAAAGTTAAAAGTTAAGTAAATTTATAGTTATCTAACTGCTTAGAAAATGCAACAGTGTGTTAAATTAAATCAAACAATAGAAAACTGAGGATTGAATGCAACAATATTATGAAAAGGGAAGTTGCTCCATATAGTGGAGACGCTGAGTCGCAGATAGGCACAACAAAGAGACTATCACAAATAAAGCTTTCAGCAATTGAGGCCTTCGTCAACAATAGATGACACACACACACACACACACACACACACACACACACACACACACACAGACACAGACACGACTGCACAGGAAACTGAAACCAGTTTTCAGTTGCCTGAGACTACGGTTTTGTGTGTGTGTGTGTGTGTGTGTGTGTGTGTGTGTGTGTGTGTGGGCGCGCGCGCACGCGACTGCTGTCTATTGTTGACAAAGGCATTAATGCCCAAAAGCTTTATATGTGACAGTCTTTTTATTGTGCCTATCTGCGAATCGGGAGTCTCTCTGCTATATGGTGAGCAGCAAATTTCCTTTTCATAATGTTGCTACAATGTGTTACCTATGTTTCCAGCATGAGATTTTCACTCTGTAGCGGAGTGTGCGCTGATATGAAACTTCCTGGCAGATTAAAACTGTGCGCTCGACCGAGACTCGAACTCGGGACCTGTTACCCATGTTACTGGAGAAATAAGTCAGCAACATTCTCCATCAGAATACATCTGTATATGAGTGTTGCATCTTGTCTCTTGGATAAATGAGGAGCATTATTTTACTCAAATAACCATCACAAAGATGATGATTATGTTGATTCAGTATGTATTTGTGAAACAGTGAATGGCTTAGTACTGGCAAGTCTGGACTACTTAGAACTGAGGATGAAGGGATATTAACATGGGGGTTGAAAATATCACGGACCACGAAAACAGAACGGTATTCAGTTCAAAGTGCTGACTGTGGTCAGTGTCATTTAACAAACCACAAATTTCATTTCCTTCTTCAACAAGAGTTGAAGTACAGGGGAAGAAAGATTGAAACAATTGATTATCAAATTCCCATTAGTGTCAAATTATAGGGAGAATTAATGTACAAACAAACACTTATACATCTGATTAACTGCCATGGGCACTGCATTGAGCATTAAGATGATATCAGTACAAAGCACAAACTCCTCAAAGCGTATCGAAGTGCTCTTATCTTGTAATGAAAGCAGTCAATTACTGCAACTATTTTACCAACAGAGTTCAGTGACATAGTTCAACTTCAGTGGCTCAAACTGTTTCTGTTATGAGCGCTACAATGAGAAGCAGGAGTTTGGAGTGGCACATTTGGATCATACTAAATTACAACAGAACAAAATAATTATCATGTTGTAAATAATGGTACTGTGTGGCATTCCAGCCCAAGAATCTCTTTTCCTACATTGCTGGTATTGTGTACAACCTGTTCTTTCACTATTAAGAACTATTTTGTTCAAACTAGAAGGCTTTCAAGTCTTTTCCATTTCTGAGAAATTTCCAGAGTTGCCATTCAAGTCAGAGAGCATGAAATTTCTAGCAAGTTTTTGATATCTACTACAATATGTGTGAAGAGTTACATAATACAATACCTTGCACAGGACCACCATGCAAAGGACGCCTCGAAGGTTTCGTTAAGTCACTCAGCGAACAAGACCTTCGCAGATCTCCTGAATCAATATCTCCACCATCATCACTGTCCACTACGCAAAAAATAAAACAATGCATGCAGCTGTACTACAAAGCAACAAAAAAAACATAAAAATAATAAAATTTGGAGTAAACAAAATGTGTTATAGAGTTCACATATGCACGTTAAAAGTCTGTACTTAAGAAATGACGAATATATAAAGCATGGCATGCCAATTTTTACACATTTCAATAATCATCTACAATGCTTTCTAAAGGCACACAGTAAGTGTATTATAAATTCAAACAAAATAGTAGGTGTCTAGGACATATTATGATGCAAAAATACATTTGTTTGCTACTTAACAGCATAGCTTTAAAGCACTGTTTAATATGGTACTGTACTTCATATTATGTTCACTGCTAGTAAGAGTTTAAGTTTTATAAATTTTACAAGGTATTGCGTATTGGAACCAGATACTTTGTTACACCTACGCAGATAAATGTATACTGAAAATATACAGGTAATGAAATAAACAAAATAAAGGGGGCTGAAACAAGGCTTGCATTTAAGAGAATATATTTTTAAAGTACTTAGTTGCATGTTGGAACTGTTTATATTATAAATAAGATACAATAGGATGCCAGCATTACACAGGGAACACGTGTAGCAATCAAAAACATGCAAGTAATTATGCAATGTAGCAACTGAAAGTAATAGATTGAACTAATGGCACAGTAATTTTACCATTTGATAAGACCATATTCATAGTGGCTCACATAATTTTATGCCATTGATATGAGTGATATAGCATGCTCTGCAACACTGTATAATGTGTGAGAATTTAAGTGGAAACATGCTCCCTACAATCCTCCTCCTCCTCCTCCTCCTCCTCCTTCACATTCTCTCCATAGTCTTATTTTTTCCAACTTTTTTGTTTTTATTGCCAACTTCTGCATTCAGTTTCTGTAACACACAGATTTGCCCTCTCTCTGCCTGTTATAACTTCCAAAGTTTTCAAGTCTTATCTGTCTCCTACATTATACTGTTTGACACTGACCCTATTGACTACGTGTCCCTTACTGCAAGAATCAGAATGACCTCCTTATTTAATCCTAAAAGTGCTCCCATTTCTGTAACACTTTCTGCTCAATTAATAGATAAAGCAGTGTCAGGTTTGCATGGTAAAAAGCTTCGAGTTTACACTACATTTCACAGCACAAACATAGCATCAAACTGAAAGGGTAGTATCCTGTGAAGTAAGTGCTCTCAGCTTTTTATTCCCACAATGTTACTTTGGTTGGGTAGTTCCCAATGAATGTAGTTCTTCTCCAGCACAGAATTACCTTCTACAAAATTTTCTTTGTATTTGAAAAATAAGTAAGAATCTTCTAATAAACAAAACAGTGGTGTGAAGGAAGACACAAACAAACAATGCCTTATAATTTACTAGACTAACATTAGCTCAATTTATGGGCAGCCTGAAATATTTTACTATTTCCTTAATGCACTTTTCTTGCCTATCAATCGAAAAGAACAATCACATTTTAAAAATAGCCCCCCACAGGGTAAAAAAATATTTTTGCTTCCCTTGGAAGTAAGTGGACATTAGTGCAAAAGTGATACTGGTGGGAAGTATGTAAAGTGTGGATGAGAGGATGTTTCTTGTGATGACAGCTGCAAAATACAAGGTCAGCTCAAAAAATTCTGGAACACTTGTAATTTCGCGCCAATGATGTGTTGGAGTCAGATGTGGTTGGCATCCTTTCACATGCTTGTGTTTAATATGTAACTGCCTGAAGTTTCAGTGTTGTATGTCTGTTAGTTATTGTTCAGTGTTTTATTAAATTTTGCATCAAACTCATGAAAACCTTTAAAGAGACACATCAAATCATGCAGAAAGCCTATGGTGGTGAGTGCTTAAGTCATACTCAGTGTTACAAATAGTTCACACCTTTAAAGAAGGCCGGATGGAAGTTAAAGATGACTCTTGTTCAGGACGCCCTTCAACATCTACCGATGACGCCCATGTCAGCAGCGTCAATGAAATTGTGTGTGCCAATCAAAGACTGACTGTCCAAGACATTGCAGAAGAATGTAGCATTTCAGTTGGATCATGTGATGTAATCCTGCTACAGCATCTTGGAATGCATCATGTTGCTGTCAGATTCATCCCACGGCTCATGAGTCAAGGCCAGAAAGACCATCGCCTCACAATCTGTGAAGAGCTTTTGAATCAGGCAAATGAGATCGAGATGTTCCTTAAGACAATCATAACTACTGATGAGCCATGGGTCTACAGTTATAATTTTGACACCATGGTTCAATCCTCAGAATAGGATGGGAAAGATTCTCCAAGACCAAAAAAGGCTCATCAGGTCAGGCCAAACATCAAAGCCATGCTGATGGTTTTCTTTGACTTTGAAGGATTGGTTCATCATGAATTTGTGCCACAAGAACAAACTGTTAATCAATGATACTATTGGGACGTGTTGCGACACCTGTGAGAAAATGTGAGAAGGAAATGGCCTGAAATGTGGCGAGACAATTCATAACCCTTGCATCAAGAAAACAAATCCACACACCCATCCCTGTAGGTGCGTGACTATTGCACAAAAAGTGAGATCACTGTGCTGCCTCATCCTCTGTACTCTCCAGACCCAGCCTCTGTGGCCTTTTTTTAATTCAGAAGTTGAAAACTCCATTGAAAGGACGAAGATTTGCAACAACAGATGAGATAGCAGAAAATTTTCAGATGACACTTCGCATGATCCACACGAGGCATACCAAAACTGCTTCCAGAAGTGGAAATGGTGTCAGCACCAGTGTATCAACTGCGGAGGAGAGTATTTTGAAGGAGACCATGCACAATAAGTAACAGGTAAGCATAGAAAATTTTTTAGACAAAGTTCCGGAACTTTTTGAACAGACGTCATGCTTCCATTTGAGTCGAAGTACTGATTCAACATTTCTACATCTACATCTACATCTATACTCCGCGAGCCACCTTACGGTGTGTGGCGGAGGGTACTTATTGTACCACTATCTGATCCCCCCTTCCCTGTTCCATTCACGAATTGTGCGTGGGAAGAACGACTGCTTGTAAGTCTCCGTATTTGCTCTAATTTCTCGGATCTTTTCGTTGTGATCATTACGCGAGATATATGTGGGCGGTAGTAATATGTTGCCCATCTCTTCCCGGAATGTGCTCTCTCGTAATTTCGATAATAAACCTCTCCGTATTGCGTAACGCCTCTCTTGAAGTGTCCGCCACTGGAGCTTGTTCAGCATCTCCGTAACGCTCTCGCGCTGACTAAATGTCCCCATGACGAATCGCGCTGCTTTTCGCTGGATCATGTCTATCTCTTCTATTAATCCAACCTGGTAAGTGTCCCATACTGATGAGCAATACTCAAGAATCGGACGAACAAGCGTTTTGTAAGCTACTTCTTTCGTCGATGAGTCACATTTTCTTAGAATTCTTCCTATGAATCTCAACCTGGCGCCTGCTTTTCCCACTATTTGTTTTATGTGATCATTCCACTTCAGATCGCTCCGGATAGTAACTCCTAAGTATTTTACGGTCGTTACCGCTTCCAATGATTTACCACCTATGGCATAATCGTACTGGAATGGATTTCTGCCCCTATGTATGCGCATTATATTACATTTATCTACGTTTAGGGAAAGCTGCCAGCTGTCGCACCATGCATTAATCCTCTGCAGGTCCTCCTGGAGTACGTACGAGTCTTCTGATGTTGCTACTTTCTTGTAGACAACCGTGTCATCTGCAAATAGCCTCACGGAGCTACCGATGTTGTCAACTAAGTCATTTATGTATATTGTAAACAATAAAGGTCCTATCATGCTTCCCTGCGGTACTCCCGAAATTACCTCTACATCTGCAGATTTTGAACCGTTAAGAATGACATGTTGTGTTCTTTCTTCTAGGAAATCCTGAATCCAATCACAAACCTGGTCCAATATTCCGTAAGCTCGTATTTTTTTCACTAAACGTAAGTGCGGAACCGTATCAAATGCCTTCCTGAAGTCCAGGAATACGGCATCAATCTGCTCGCCAGTGTCTACGGCACTGTGAATTTCTTGGGCAAATAGGGCGAGCTGAGTTTCACATGATCTCTGTTTGCGGAATCCATGTTGGTTATGATGAAGGAGATTTGTATTATCTAAGAACGTCATAATACGAGAACACAAAACATGTTCCATTATTCTACAACAGATTGACGTAAGCGAAATAGGCCTATAATTATTCGCATCTGATTTATGACCCTTCTTGAAAATGGGAACGACCTGCGCTTTCTTCCAGTCGCTAGGTACTTTACGTTCTTCCAGCGATCTACGATAAATTGCTGATAGAAAGGGGGCAAGTTCTTTAGCATAATCACTGTAGAATCTTAAGGGTATCTCGTCTGGTCCGGATGCTTTTCCGCTACTAAGTGATAGCAGTTGTTTTTCAATTCCGATATCGTTTATTTCAATATTTTCCATTTTGGCGTCCATGTGACGGCTGAAGTCAGGGACCGTGTTACGATTTTCCGCAGTGAAACAGTTTCGGAACACTGAATTCAGTATTTCTGCCTTTCTTCGGTCGTCCTCTGTTTCGGTGCCATCGTGGTCAACGAGTGACTGAATAGGGGATTTAGATCCGATTACCGATTTTACATATGACCAAAACTTTTTAGGGTTCTTGTTTAGATTGTTTGCCAATGTTTTATGTTCGAATTCGTTGAATGCTTCTCTCATTGCTCTCTTTACGCTCTCTTTACGCTCTTTTTCGCTTCGTTCAGCTTTTCCTTATCAGCTATGATTCGACTACTCTTAAACCTATGATGAAGCTTTCTTTGTTTCCGTAGTACCTTTCGTACATGATTGTTATACCACGGTGGATCTTTCCCCTCGCTTTGGACCTTAGTCGGTACGAACTTATCTAAGGCGTACTGGACGATGTTTCTGAATTTTTTCCATTTTTGTTCCACATCCTCTTCCTCAGAAATGAACGTTTGATGGTGGTCACTCAGATATTCTGCGATTTGTGCCCTATCACTCTTGTTAAGCAAATATATTTTCCTTCCTTTCTTGGCATTTCTTATTACACTTGTAGTCATTGATGCAACCACTGACTTATGATCACTGATACCCTCTTCTACATTCACGGAGTCGAAAAGTTCCGGTCTATTTGTTGCTATGAGGTCTAAAACGTTAGCTTCACGAGTTGGTTCTCTAACTATCTGCTCGAAGTAATTCTCGGACAAGGCAGTCAGGATAATGTCACAAGAGTCTCTGTCCCTGGCTCCAGTTCTGATTGTGTGACTATCCCATTCTATACCTGGTAGATTGAAGTCTCCCCCTATTACAATAGTATGATCACGAAACTTCTTCACGACGTTCTGCAGGTTCTCTCTGAGGCGCTCAACTACTACGGTTGCTGATGCAGGTGGTCTATAGAAGCATCCGACTATCATATCTGACCCACCTTTGATACTTAACTTAACCCAGATTATTTCACATTCGCATTCGCTAATAACTTCACTGGATATTATTGAATTCTTTACTGCTATAAATACTCCTCCACCATTGGCGTTTATCCTATCCTTGCGGTATATATTCCATTCTGTGTCTAGGATTTCGTTACTGTTCACTTCCGGTTTTAACCAACTTTCCGTTCCTAATACTATATGCGCACTATTTCCTTCAATAAGAGATACTAATTCAGGAACCTTGCCCTGGATACTCCTGCAGTTTACCAATATTACGTTAACTTTTCCTGTTTTTGGTCTCTGAGGACGGACGTTCTTTATCAACGATGATAATGTCCTCTCTGGTAAGCCGTCAGGTATTTTATCGTTTCGCCCAAGGGGGGGTCCCTCTAACCTAAAAAACCCCCGTGTGCACGCCACACTTACTCTGCTACCTAGTAGCTGCTTCCGGTGTGTAGTGCACGCCTGACCTGTCTAGGGGGGCCCTACAGTTCTCCACCCAATAACGGAGGTCGATGAATTTGCAACCATTATAGTCGCAGAGTCGTCTGAGCCTCTGGTTTAGACCCTCCACACGGCTCCAAACCAGAGGACCGCGATCGACTCTGGGCACTATGCTGCAGATATTAAGCTCAGCTTGCACTCCGCGTGCGATGCTGGTTGTCTTCACCAAATCAGCCAGCCGCCGGAAGGAACCAAGGATGGCCTCAGAACCCAAGCGGCAGGCGTCATTCGTTCCGACATGTGCTACTATCTGCAGCCGGTCACACCCAGTGCGTTCAATAGCTGCCGGAAGGGCCTCCTCCACATTACGGACGAGACCCCCCGGCAAGCACACCGAGTGCACACTGGCATTCTTCCCCGACCTACCCGCTATTTTCCTGAGGGGCTCCATAACCCACCTAACGTTGGAGCTCCCTATAACTAATAGGCCCGCCCTCTGTGACTGTCGGGACCTTGCCGGAGAATCGGCCACTGGCCCAACAGGCGAGGCATCCTGTGGTGGCTCGGAAACGATGTCATCACCACTAGGAAGCACCCCGTACCTGTTGGAAAGGGGTAAGGCAGCTGCCACGCGGCCAGATCCCACCTTCGCCTTTCGGCCAGGCACGCGCGAGCCCACCACTGTCCGCCATTCACCCTGGAGTGATGGCTGACCGGTAAGATGCTCACTGCCGGAAGACGCAGCGACATCAGGGGTTCCATGTGATTCCAAGGCCACCGAAGTAGGCATAGGTCTCACCACAGTTGCCCCAACGCCACTACGAGCCGACGCCTGCCCCTCGAGCTCGATGAGCCTAACAGACAAAGCCTCCAACCTGTATCAATATATTACTCAACAGCAGAATTTGAGTAGTCTTTAGAACTCAGAAAATATGCTATATACATTATCTTATTTCAAATGTTGGGAGATAAATAAAAGAGGCATAAAAGAGAGAGAGAGAGAGAGAGAGAGAGAGACTGTGAAGAGGAGGGTGTGAGTACAGGGCGAGTGACGGCAGGGTTTTCGGGCAGCAGTGGAGGTTAGTGTGGGGCCAAGGCTATTGAGGATTGAGGCCAGGAAGATTACAGGTTCAAATGATGTGTTGTACGGACAATTTCCCTCTATGTAATTCAGAGATGCTGGCATTGGAGGAGGGAGGGGGGGGGGGGGGGGGGAGAGAAGGATCCATATGACACAGATTGTGAAGCAGCCGTTGAAATCTAGCACATTGTGCTCAGCAGCATGTAATGCTACTGGATGCTCAACTCTGCTCTTTATTATTTGTCTCATCCACTGTGAACTGCTAAACTCTGTTTATATCTTTACTGACAAGAAGAAGTCCCCAACAGTGCATCAACTTTTTGAAACCACCTATATGGGAATGTAGATTAAGGCCCCATACACCCTGCAACCATTCACCCTGGTGGGCCATCATTTGTAACTGACATAATAATAATAATAATAATTCAGATTCTTGTGTGATGCTCTACCACTTTAAATAGTAATGTTTTACAAACTGGTTGCACAATATAATGGTTGTAGTACTAACCTGACATGCAAGAGGTTGCAGATTTGAATCTCGTTATGTGCTTTAAAATCTTTTTATTTTTAAATCTTTATCAAAATTATTTTGATAATTATTTTTATTCAATTATTTGGTTGAAACATATTTTTTAATTTCTATTCCTTTGTAACATCATTCTAATCACCATATTAGGTTTCTCAATTGCTCTCATTTTTAATTCCCATCATTCGTTTTCCAGAAGCAATCTTTTATGCACGTGAAGTTAATTATTGAAATATTTTTATTTATCTATCATAATACTTAATTATTTGAAAATGCCAATCTATCAGTTAAAAAACAAAAGAGTACATAATCTATTTATATGTGCAGTGGTGTCAAAAATGTAATTTTCATTAGAAGATGTACATTTGCTTGGATGGTAATCATCACACCAACATTAAAAACTTATTGCACAATGGACAAAATAATGCAGATGAAGATTTAAATGAAAGAATGGATTATAAGAACAGAGAAATTAAAGGAAAACAATGAATATAAATAATGATTGCAAGAATAAGGACGAAAATATAAGATGAGGAAATGGAAGAAATTAAGTCAATATCAATACACGCAATCATCAAAATCACAAGCACAAAGATTCCCACTGGAAAATGAATAATGGGAATTAAAAATGAGAGCAATTAGAAAAGTTAATACAGTGATTAAAATGACATTACAAAGGAATAGAGAAAAATTTAAATCTCCCAGTAAGTTTCATATCAGCGCACTCTCCAATGCAGAGTGAAAATTTCATTCTGGAAACATGCATCAGGCTGTGGCAAAGCCATGTCTCTGCAATATCTTAATTCCAGAAGTGCTAGTTATGCAAGTTTCGCAGGAGAGCTTCTGTGAGGTTTGGAAGGTAGAAGACTGGGAACTGGTGGAATTGGAGCTGTGAGGACAGATTGTGAGTCGTGCTTGGGTAGCTCAGTTGGTACAGCACTTGCACACGAAAGGCAAAGGTCCCAAATTTGAGTCCCAGTCCGGCACACAGTTTTAACGTTCCAGTAAGTTTCACATCAGTGCACACTCAACTGCAGAGTGAAAATTTCATTCTGGAAGCATTTAAAATCTATTAACTGAATAAAAGTAATTATTAAACTTATTTTAATAAACATTTTAAAATATAAGATTCAAAGCACCTAATGAGATTCGAACCTCTTGCATATCAGACTAATATTATAACCACTACACTATGCGACCAGTTGGTAAAACACTATTTTTTTTAAAGCTGTAGAGCATCACACAAAATTTCAAAATATATTTCATCACTTACCCGCAACCGATGGCCCACCAGGATGAATAGTTGTAGGGTGTAATACCTGGGACCTCAACCTACATCACTGTATAGATGGTTTCGAAAAATTAATCCCATCATGTGAGTACTAATGATGTCACTGCATCAGAAAATTTTGAAAAGAATTTGAAGATATCTACATCTACATCTACATTTATACTCCGCAAGGCACCCAACGGTGTGTGGCGGAGGGCACTTTACATGCCACTGTCATTACCTCCCTTTCCTGTTCCAGTCGCGTATGGTTCGCGGGAAGAACGACTGTCTGAAAGCCTCCGTGCGCGCTCTAATCTCTCTAATTTTACATTCATGATCTCCTCGGGAGGTATAAGTAGGGGGAAGCAATATATTCGATACCTCATCCAGAAATGCACCCTCTCGAAACCTGGCGAGCAATCTACACCGCGATGCAGAGCGCCTCTCTTGCAGAGTCTGCCACTTGAGTTTATTAAACATCTCCATAACGCTAACACGGTTAGCGAATAACCCTGTGACGAAACGCGCCGCTCTTCTTTGGATCTTCTCTATCTCCTCTGTCAAACCGATCTGGTACGGATCCCACACTGATGAGCAATACTCAAGTATAGGTCGAACAAGTGTTTTGTAAGCCACCTCCTTTGTTGATGGACCACATTATCAAGCACTCTCCCAATGAACCTCAACCTGGTACCCGCCTTACCAACAATTAATTTTATATGATCATTCCACTTCAAATCGCTCCGCACGCATACTCCCAGATATTTTACAGAAGTAACTGCTACCAGTGTTTGTTCCGCTATCATATAATCATACAATAAAGGATCCTTCTTTCTATGTATTCGCAATACATTACATTTGTCTATGTTAAGGGACAGTTGCCACTCCCTGCACCAAGTGCCTATCCGCTGCAGATCTTCCTGCATTTCGTTACAATTTTCTAATGTTGCAACTTCTCTGTATACTACAGCATCATCCGCGAAAAGCTGCATGGAACTTCCGACACTATCTACTAGGTCATTTATATATATTGTGAAAAGCAATGGTCCCATAACACTCCCCTGTGGCACGCCAGAGGTTACTTTAACGTCTGTAGACGTCTCTCCATTGATAACAACATGCTGTGTTCTGTTTGCTAAAAACTCTTCAATCCAGCCACACAGCTGGTCTGATATTCCGTAGGCTCTTACTTTGTTTATCAGGCGACAGTGCGGAACTGTATCGAATGCCTTCCGGAAGTCAAGAAAAATAGCATCTACCTGGGAGCCTGTATCTAATATTTTCTGGGTCTCATGAACAAATAAAGCGAGTTGGGTCTCTCACGATCACTGTTTCCGGAATCCATGTTGATTCCTACATAGTAGATTCTGGGTTTCCAAAAACGACATGATACTCGAGCAAAAAACATGTTCTAAAATTCTACAACAGATCGACGTCAGAGATATAGGTCTATAGTTTTGCGCATCTGCTCGACGACCCTTCTTGAAGACTGGGACTACCTGTGCTCTTTTCCAATCATTTGGAATCCTCCGTTCCTCTAGAGACTTGCGGTACACGGCTGTTAGAAGGGGAACAAGTTCTTTCGCGTACTCTGTGTAGAATCGAATTGGTATCCCGTCAGGTCCAGTGGACTTTCCTCTATTGAGTGATTCCAGTTGCTTTTCTATTCCTTGGACACTTATTTCGATGTCAGCCATTTTTTCGTTTGTGCGAGGATTTAGAGAAGGAACTGCAGTGCGGTCTTCCTCTGTGAAACAGCTTTGGAAAAAGGTGTTTAGTATTTCAGCTTTACGCGTGTCATCCTCTGTTTCAATGCCATCATCATCCCAGAGTGTCTGGATATGCTGTTTCGAGCCACTTACTGATTTAACGTAAAACCAGAACTTCCTAGGATTTTCTGTCAAGTCGGTACATAGAATTTTACTTTCGAATTCACTGAACGCTTCACGCATAGCCCTCCTTACGCTAACTTTGACATCGTTTAGCTTCTGTTTGTCTGAGAGGTTTTGGCTGCGTTTAAACTTGGAGTGAAGCTCTCTTTGCTTTCGCAGTAGTTTCCTAACTTTGTTGTTGTACCACGGTGGGTTTTTCCCGTCCCTCACAGTTTTACTCGGCACGTACCTGTCTAAAACGCATTTTACGATTGGTTACTCCCAATGGTGATCTACTCCATGGCCGAGTGGGTTGGTGGGTGGCTATATGACACATTCCACAGGTAACATTTCACAAAGGAGGTATTTTGTTAATGAAACTATGAACAAGGAAAGCTGAGTCTGTAGTGTCACAGTGTACGACAGCTGTATTGCGTATGCCAAGCGAAGGTTGAAGGATTACCGCAGCTGGTGTGGTAAGGTGTTTGGACATACAAAACAAGGGGGGAGAGCTGGGTTGGGATCTGCATCAAACTTCCCCCAATATTTTCTATCTGAGACAAAGATTAGGTGTGCAAAGTTCACAAGTTGAAAAGCTTAATTACTTTGTCCAATATCTCACTCACCGGCCCATGAAACCATCAACAGTGCTTTCTGTAGACTGATGGTTGTCTTCCATCATATCATTGCAACCATTAATTTCTTTACATACGTGCACTCTGAGAGAGAGATTTTAACAACTTTGGTTTTATCTAAAACCTATTAAAAAGTGTGAAGAGCACAGCAGAGAATGTTTCTCATTGTGCCTGTAAAGTGCTCTTTCCATCTCACTTACTAACATAGCGTGACGATGATGATTGTTTGTAATTTTCTGTATATGTTTGCTTCCTTTGTACATCACCTCATGGGCTGGAGATCAGACCATCAGTGCTGTGGATGTGTAGATATACCGTTTTTCCCATACACCAATCTGGTTAATATAGAATCTAATCTGATTAAGATAACGCACACTTTAGCAAAATTTGTGGATACTATACGGTGGGGAAAAATCTTAATTGATACTTACTCTTTCGAAAACACATACTTTTCTGTCATATTTAAATTCAATACTGAGTCACCAACATTTTGAGCTGGACACCAGCAATAAACATTAAAATTTTATTTCAGTGTCACTACAAATGAATCTTAATGGTGACTGTATGAATATGGCCCTATATTAACATCTTTATTATTCATGCAATTAGCTGCCACTGGTGTGCCTGGACAAGCTCAAGATATACATGCAAGGCTACTGGGGAGCATTGCCAGGGTGGAGGGTACCTGCACTGTACTTCGAGGGAAGCAACTGCTTGGCCAGATGGTGACGCTGGACAGGTGCCCTCGATGCTGGTGGCCAAGCCCGTTTGGGGGAGTTGGCAGCAGAAGAGGATGTGGCAGGTGTTGATGAACCAGAACCACCTCCAGCCATAGGGAAGCTATCCTCTTCTAGGTCAGACACTTCTGCATCCTCCAAAACATTTTCAAAGCTCTTCCTGAGAAGTTTCACTCCTACAGAAGGGATCACATCTGGCCTTTGACTGGGTCGAATTTTGACACATCCAGCGTCTGTACCTCCAATCTCTCCCTTTGTCTCAGTCTGCTTCCCTACTTTGTTTCTCATAGTTTCCTTAAGTTGGCCCGATAAACGCTTAATGAGATTTGCAGTATCACTTAAGTTTTTTATTGTGTTTTCACCATCACTCAACTGTCTTTCATTTTCTCCACTGTTCATTACGCTCAGCAATTTTCTCTCATTATTTGTCTGGTTGGTTAAGGTGCTGCCATTATCCCCATCAGAATTTCTGCCAACATCTAATTTTGTCACATTTTCTCGTACTACAGAATGTGGCGGTGGTTTTTGCCGTGGTTTTGGGGGAGGTTTGTGAACTATTTTGCCAATGGGCTTTGGTGCAGTGGGAGGTCTGTAGGAACCGAGGTTGCTCTTTGGTTTAGATTCTTCAGATAATGAGTTACAAGGGGATTCCTGGCAACTGTCGGATGCTCTTGTGTTCATATAGGATGGTGAAAGTGGTGGTCCATTTAAATCTGATCCTTCAACTGCCATTTTGATCTGAGGTTGTATTATGATGGAGGTAGGAGTTTGTGGCCTACTCCTGGGGTACGAATTTTTTCTGTATGTCGGTATGGGAGGTTTAGCTGGCTCTGAAAACTGTGACATCAGATTTTCTCCTTTCATCACTCGTTTAGATGGTGTCTGTGGCCTACTACTGGGTGCTATTGGTGGCTTGCTGTAAACTGTCAGTCCTGTGGTTTCCACAACCAAAGTTTTTGATCTTGTGTCTTGCAAACTTCTTGTACGAAATATAGTGCGATGTCTATTTTCTTCTACAGAGTCACTGGGATTTTCCTGATGTTCCAAACTTGGTGGAATTGAACCTCTACACTGTCTACTGTACACACCGGCAGCTATGTCAAATCCTTTATTGACAAAACCACAACTTTCCCCTCTTTGGAAATCACTGTCATCTGTTAAAACACTCTCTGTGCTTTGACAAGAATCTCTGTGACGAGCTTGCAGTTCTCTGTGATGGAAATCTCCTGTCTCTAGTATACCTTCCGTACTCCGACAAGAGTCTCGTCTGTATCTGGGCTGCGTGCAGTCTTCTCCAAGTATACTTTCCTGACTGGTGCCATGTCGCAAAGAAAGGAAGAAGCTCGCACTGCTGTGGCGGTCCTGTTCTTCTTCACACATTTCCAGTATGTCTCCTGAACTAGATAGTTGACCACTGGTATCTGAAAGGATGCTTTCTTGGCTGCAAGAAGTTAGTCCTTTGTGGCGATCAGCAGCACTTGACAGACGCCTTTCCATGTACTGTCTGTGCGGCTTCGTAAATATCTGATAATCACTTACACAACGACGAGGAGTGCGGCTACTGAACTCACTAGGTTCTTCCAGAGAATCTGAACTGAAGTTTCCAGCTCCATCGTCTTCCTCATCACAACTATCCAAAAGGTTCTCTGAGCTAGAAGCATTTGTTTGTCCAATTGTTGCTGGCAAAGATTCTGATGACTTTGCTGCCACTACTTTTGCATCTTTCTTAAATTCCTGGTCCTTATCTGAAAGAGTATTAAGATCGATGAAGTAGCTACAAGATCGCCTTGTCTGCAGAAGCTTGCTATGTCTAGCAGCTGACTCTGAATCTGTTAAATTTTGAAATAGTGCAGTGGGTGAGTTCAACTCATCACAGACTGGTGATTCTGGCAAAGAATAATTCACAGAGGAGGGCTTCACTGCTCTACCTTGACGCAATTTGCTGGTGCTGATGTTCGAAGTCAGATTCAAGAATACAGGACGCTTACTGGGAGAACATGGTGGTTTAGTCTTGGCCTGACTTTTTGTCTCATTAGCTGTATTACAGGAGTTGTTTCTAACTGCATTAAAGATTTTAGTAGTTGCAGTGATTGCAGCAGTCGTGTTAGTAGGAGTGGTGGCAGCAGTGTTAGCAGTACTAACAGTGGCAGTAGTATCAACAGCATTATTAGTAGTTATGTTAATAGAACACGATGCAGTATTAATAATAGCATCAGATATCTCAACATTGTCATCACCTGAAGAGGCAAGAGTGTTTATACGTTTCAGAATACCAGGACTTTTTGGAGGAGTTGTAACTATACCACAAGGTGGCGTGTCAATTTCCAAAGAATCTCTATCCATAGGTAAGCTCAAGAGCTTTGGTGTTCTCTTGACAATGGGCAAAGTATGGTAGATGGCTGATTTGTTTGAAATGAGATTTGAATTTGCTCTCTTTGATTTAGCTGAAGTTGGGTCATTCACAATAGTTTGTTGAGGAGAATCCTTTGCCAGCAGATAAGACTGGGTTCTACCCAGATCTGTTTTTCCAACAGAACTCTTGTCTGTAGATCTTGCTGATGAAGGCATGTATTTGCACAGTGTTGCTGATGATGCTAGAGGACTTTCTGGATAAGGATATGTTGGGGGATGGTTGGGCTGTGTGTAGAATTTTGAGAGAACACTATGAGGACCAGTCAGTAATGTCTGTGGTGGGAGTGACAGAAGTGGTTTAGTCGTTTCAGACTGGAGTGTAATGCTCATCCTATGGCGGATGACTGTAGCATATCTTTTACCTCCTGCAGATGTGTAGCGTTGTGCCAGGCCTGTTGGCCGGAAATTCTTATCTGGTAGATGGCTCAGATCTGTTGTACTCTGGCTGGTTTTCAAGTTGGAGCGATGCCCTACCTGCACCAGAAATTTAGTATTAGTACTAAGGCATAACTTAGTGTGACATGTGACAAATGACAATTGTCAACTCTTAGTCAAATATATATCAAACATAACTAGAAAACAGTTTTTTCTCGTAACATGACAATCACTAACAATAGACTAAAAGTTATAAAATTTATAGTTAGTGGGAACAACATCTTCTGTAACCTAGGAATGGGTCTGCTTCATTTAACAAAATATCACTAGCCTTTGTACATTGTACAACATATTTCAGATGTGAAAAATGTGCTTCACATCAGTAAACAAACTACGAGTATGAATCCACAAAAGAAAATATGTAAAACTAACTATATTGAATACAGCTGACTGATTTCCAGGCCAAAGTGACAATATGTGAGAATATCATCACCTTTTCATTTTAACAGGGAGGTGGAGCGTCATCATTTATTAAATGTCTAGGGACAATTGAACATTGACTTTTGTTTAAGAATAATGCTTGAACTCTCTTATTTTGTCAGCATCTAAATTGTAAAGCCTTATCTTTACTGTTCAATTCTGATGCTTTATTGCTTAGGAAAATCTAATGTGGTATACCCTGCCAGTACCTTTGTTTTGTTACCCACACAGCACCCTCTTGTTTAATCATTTAAACAATATCCTCTGGGCAGAATATTTTTTCCTTGAGTTTGTGTAATGCCGTGGGATCAAAACTTCAAACGTTTCAGTGTTAGTATCTCCTTACACTAATATATGTAGCACAGTGTGTCTGAAAAGTCACTGTGCATAGATTGTGTTCAAAGTTCAAAGCTAAGTTGGCAGAACTGTTTTTTCCATTGATGTGCAATTGTTTTTTTTTTTTTAATTCTTTCTACAGTTAGATAACATTTAACTGTTTGTTCAGTCGATGAAAGCTACTGAATGTGATATATGGTGTGTGATGTTCAACTTGTTTTTAAATTTTCAAATTGTTTTTAAATTATGGTGCTTTCAACTGAGGTACATATTTTGCAATTAGGCGATAAATACACAGATTTAGTGCAGAAGGTAGCTGCTGAAAAAGTATTGGAAACAGACCTCATTGTAATGCAGTTCATCAACTTACTGAGAAACTTTGAGTGAGATGCCCAGTGTTACCAGGTGTAGAAGTATGAAACCGGAATTTCCCTATAGACAGTACCTGCCATCAGTGTAGGGCCTGTGAGACGGCATTTGCTGTGCAGACGAATGTCAACACACAGTAACCCAAGTTCCATACATTGGTATCTGTTTCAAAACCATAAACATGTCGAGTTTTGTGCCTACGAGCTACGATTTGCAGACAGCATTGGTTTCCTGTTATCATTTGAAGAAAACTGCTGCAGAATTTCATCAAATGCTTGTCGAAGCTTTCGGCTAACATGCTCTTCAGAAAACTCAGGGTTTAGAGTGGTTCAAAAAATTAAAAAGTGGTGATTTTGATGTGAGAAACGACGAGCATGGGAAACCACTGAAAAAGTTCAAAGACGACAAATCGCAGGCCTTATTGGATGAAGATAATACTCAAACTCAATAGCAACTCGTGAAACAATTGAATGTGATGCAGAAAGCCATTTCTCTTCAGTTGAAAGTTATGGGAATGAGCAAAAAGTGGGAAAATGGATTCCACATGAATTGAATGAAAGACAGCAAGCAAATCAAAAGACCACTTGCGAAATGCTGCTCGCCAGATACAAAAGGAAGTCGTTTTTCTTTCCATCAAAATATTGACATATTTTGAGAATTCTAAGTGTCATAAATCATGAGTGAAATCAGGCAAACCATCAACATCCACTGCACGACCAAAGTGCTTTGAAAAGAAGACAATGGTCTGTGTTTGGTGGTATCAGAAGGGTGTCACCGATTATGACGTGCTAAAACCTGGTGAAACTGTTAACACTGAACACTACCAACAGCAAATGACCAATTTAAATGAGTATTACATGAAAAAGGACCGGAATATGGAAAAAGGCATCACAAAGTCATATGGCTTCGTGATAACACCCCATCACACACAGCAAAAAGGGTCAGGGAAACGATCGAGGTGTTCAGTTGGGAAATAGTAGGTCATGAGGCTTATTCTCTAGACTTGGCTCCACCTGATTATCATCCATTTGCATCACTGGGACACACTCTCACTGAACAACACTTCAATTAGTATGAAAATGTATGAAAATGGCTTGCTGACTGGTTCACTTCAAAAGAAGAACTTTGGCATTCATAGCCTGCTGGACAGGTGGGAGAAATGTATAAATAGCATGGAGGCTATTTTGGATAAAATATTGTTCATCAATTTCAAACAACAGTTGTGTCATTATTGCCACCAAAAGCCGGTTTCATACTTCTGCACCTGATAGATGTCAAAGGAATTGGAAGGCCTTCTACACTGAACATACTGAAGTTTTTGGATATTTCTGAGTTTATACAGCAGAGCCGGCAAAATCAATACACAAGTTGGCACAAGAAAAAGGTTTGCAACCACACATAATCCAGTTACACAAACACTGAAATTGTTCCTGTATAAAGTGACAGTAGTGTATGAATTGAAGGATGCGGATCTTGAGAAAAGGAAATCCATTCTGAATGGTTTGCATATTTTGTTGGGAGGAGTATCAGTGATGTCACCTTCTATACAGAGGAGCCCTGGTACAGAATAGTCATGCTGTGCTTGAAATGTCACTGTGAGATCAGAAAATGGGGGTGGAGGTAGCAGTACAGAAATGGTGCACTAGTGGACCTTTATTTTTATTTGAAGAAACTGTGAACAGTGATTGTTATTATTTAATGATCCACAATTTCACTGGCCAGAAAAGGAAGATGAAATGGTTTCAACAAGATGGCACTACTGCGTGCAAAACTGATAACACTATCCCTCTTGTGAAAGAGTTTTTTTAGGGACAATGCTGCCTCAAAAAGCCTATGGCCCCCTCATTTGCCAGACCTTACTCCAGCAAAATCTGCTGTGTACTGTATTCGCCAACACATGCTCTCTGACTTAAAAACTAAATGAGAAGCATATCACAATCAGATCTGCAGAAAGTGTTTTCTAATAAAATTAAGCAGGTTCAGACTTGTATAACCACCTAAGGATGTCACCCCCAATATGTGTTGTAACTGCACAGCAACTTTGCGAACAGCTTGTATCTTAGTAATTACTGCCTGTCAGCACATTTATGGATATTGTTAATTAAACACACACTGAAAGCAGTCTCCTCCTTTTTCTCTTGGGGTAGATCCTCTAATCTCACCCAAACCCCTTCTCTCACATCATGTTGTCCCCCCCCCCCTCTATCCCTTCTGTCATTTGTAAAGCTTCCTGTTGAACTTTTACATATTGTTGCTCTGTTGTTGGGACAGTCATGCCACAAATCTCACAAGTCATCTTCTGCAGGCAAATTATGACCAAGAATTTAGAAAACATTTTAAAAAGGTACAGAATATCACAGATCAAAAAAAGTAACATCATAAGGTGGCAACCGCAGTTGAAGTAATAACTTCACCAATCACAAACAAAATAGTTTCACTTACTGTGAAACAGCAGGTAACTCCTACTTAACTTCTACAGCTATAATCTGCATGCTGCCTAGTTAACTATTTTGGTGAAGCACATGCCTGTAGTATATGAAATAGAAACTGCCAAAGGTTATAGAAGACTGCTACGATTCTGGCACTGAAATTATGTAGTCAGTAAAATGGTCAACCATTACTTACATTCTGAAGTTTTCGACGTGTTTCCTCTATGCGACGTTGCAGTTCCTCTCTCTTTCGAACTGTTTCAGAGTCAGTTCGTGCCTGTTTTGCTGCATTGATTACTGCTACATTTCTCAAAGCAGGTGTTATTCCTGTCTGGTTAGTGCGGACTAGAAATTGAGATGAGATGCTGGTTCCACCTGACAAACAAATCACATGATCAGATACAGGAAATGTTTACTATTGTCACTGAAGGTGAATCAACAACTGTGTGAAGCACAAATTAAGGAACATGAGCTGTTTTTGCTGGAAGGAACAAGTGAACAAGAAACAAGGGCAATGCATAAAAAGATGGCAGGAGCTGAACATAATACAGGGCTATTACAAATGATTGAAGCGATTTCATAAATTCACTGTAGCTCCATTCATTGACATATGGTCACGACACACTACAGATACATAGAAAAACTCATAAAGTTTTGTTCGGCTAAAGCCGCACTTCAGGTTTCTGCCGCCAGAGCGCTCGAGAGCATAGTGAGACAAAATGGCGACAGGAGCCGAGAAAGCGTATGTCATGCTTGAAATGCACTCACATCAGTCAGTCAGTCATAACAGTGCAACGACACTTCAGGACGAAGTTCAACAAAGATCCACTGACTGCTAACTCCACTCGGCGATGGTATGCGCAGTTTAAAGCTTCTGGATGCCTCTGTAAGGGGAAATCAACGGGTCGGCCTGCAGTGAGCGAAGAAACGGTTGAACGCATGCGGGCAAGTTTCACGCATAGCCCGCGGAAGTCGACGAATAAAGCAAGCAGGGAGCTAAACGTACCACAGCCAACGGTTTGGAAAATCTTACGGAAAAGGCTAAAGCAGAAGCCTTACCGTTTACAATTGCTAAAAGCCCTGACACCCGATGACAAAGTCAAACACTTTGAATTTTCGGCGCGGTTGCAACAGCTCATGGAAGAGGATGTGTTCAGTGCGAAACTTGTTTTCAGTGATGAAGCAACATTTTTTCTTAATGATGAAGTGAACAGACACAATGTGCGAATCTGGGCGGTAGAGAATCCTCACGCATTCGTGCAGCAAATTCGCAATTCACCAAAAGTTAACGTGTTTTGTGCAATCTCACGGTTTAAAGTTTAAGGCCCCTTTTTCTTCTGTGAAAAAAATGTTACAGGACACTTGTATCTGGACATGCTGGAAAATTGGCTCATGCCACAACTGGAGACCGACAGTGCCGACTTCATCTTTCAACAGGATGGTGCTCCACCGCATTTCCATCATGATGTTCAGCATTTCTTAAACAGGAGATTGGAAAACCGATGGATCGGTCGTGGTGGAGATCATGATCAGCAATTGATGTCATGGCCTCCACGCTCTACCGACTTAACCCCATGCGATTTCTTTCTGTGGGGTTATGCGAAAGATTCAGTGTTTAAACCTCCTCTACCAAGAAACATGCCAGAACTGTGAGCTCGCATCAACGATGCTTTCGAACTCATTGATGGGGACATGCTGCACTGAGTGTGGGAGGAACTTTATTATCGGCTTGATGTCTGCCGAATCACTAAAGGGGCACATATCGAACATTTGTGAATGCCTAAAAAACCTTTTTGAGTTTTTGTATGTGTGTGCAAAGCATTGTGAAAATATTTCAAATAATAAAGTTATTCTAGAGCTGTGAAATCGCTTCAATCATTTGTAATAACCCTGTATTATGCAAAACAAATGACAGTGCAACAACAGAACTTCACAGCTGTGCTCTAACAGGCAAAATAACATTGTCCTTTCTCAATCCGCACAACACATGGAATCCTTGAGTTTGAATGAACTGAGTGTCCTTTTTAGCCTATACTAAATTATTCAGCTTTCCTCCCAGCAGGAGGAACAAATAGTTATGAAAGTTCACTTTTTAAAGGCATATATCGACAGTACTGGAATTTTGCCTCCTGGAAGGGAGTTGCTTCAGTGAAGTTATCTTGAAAACCAGCTGCAGGAATATATGAGAATGTATTATGGTATTGTTAAACAATGGAAAATCCAGGATGAAATGTAACAATGTTTTGAAAATAAAAGTTGTCACTCACCATATAGCGGAGATGCTGAGTCGCAGATAAGCACAACAAAAAGACTATCACAAATAAAGCTTTCAGCCAGTAAAGCCTTCATCAAAAATAAATTAGATGACGTGCGCGTGCGCCCCCACACACACACAAACACACACACACACACCTCTCTCTCTCTCTCTCTCTCTCTCTCTCTCTCTCTCTCTCTCTCTCTCTCTCTCTTGGAAACCACACTGCGAACAGCAGCATCACTGCATGATGGAAGTGGTGACTGAGTGTGGGTAAGGAGGAGGTCATTCTCATCAGGCACTGGTGCTGCTGCTCGCAGTGTGGTTTCAGTTGCCTGAGACTGCAGTTGTGCATGTGAGTTGTGTGTGTGTGTGTGTGTGTGTGTGTGTGTGTCATCTATTGTTGGGAAAGGTCTTACAGGCCGAAAGCTTTATTTGTGGCACTCATTTTGTTGTGCCTATCTGCAACTCAGCATCTCTGCTATATTATGAGCAGCAACTTTCCTTTTCATAGTAATGTTATAGTATCGTAATTGAAAATAAATTCAGATGTAAATGAATGCATGTGCACAAAGCAGGTACTGTGCAGATATGTTGGGTGGATGGAGAGAGGCAACTGAACACAGAGATCACTCACCAAGTCGAGATGGAAGTACAAACAACACAATTAGAATGGTGGGAGGGGAGGGGGAATGATGAAGTAAGCTCTGAAAGGAGAAACAATTCAGAACAATTTCAACTCTGTCTATTTGGATGAGCAGAGCTTTGCGTATATTGAAGAGTGTTTCTTTTATTTTCTTCAATGAAACTGGTGATGACCCCATTTTTGTGTGCACCTATCCCCTATTAACTTTTAAAATTGTTTGTTGGTTACCCACTAGCAGCTTTGATTAGGACACTAATAATCATCTGCTACCTACATTGAAATATTACAGAGTTAGGTAAGAAAACTAGAAATGTGTATGAGCCCACCCATATTATCATGAACAACAGTTCCTACCTAAAAGAGTTCCTTCTGAGCTTCCAAATAGGTTAAAGATTTATGGTCAGCAATTTCTTCCAGATTATAGTCCCAAATTTTCTTCATCTCTTAAAAATTTATGGTATCACATAAATAAAAACAGCAAACTAGTTTAAAAACAAAGGTCTATTGATTATTACCTTGGTCTTTACTGACTCTTTCTGCATCCTGCTCCATGCCACTTAATGACTCAAATGTGTTTTTGAGGAAGCTTTCTCGGCGGCCAACTCTATCAAGGCTCTCGGTACTATAATATGGAACAAAATAATGGTTGTATCACATTGCTTGCAAAGAGCATTGAAAAATAAATGTCAAATTGCAGTGTGCTTCAATAACAAGAAAGTGCTACACAGGATGATTCTTTTGGCTTCTCTTCTCCAAGCCAATGACTAATGCAGCTCATCAAACTATCATTTTTCACATTTTGAGGCATATACAGGAGCACTTCATAAAAGAAGAATTAACTGCATTACCAAACCCATTTGTGCAGCACTTAAAAATATCTCTAACATAATAGAATACTTTAACATTTATGGCCTTGAAAGCTATGTAGACACTAATGGTATCTAGTAAGCAAATAACAGTGTGCTGTGCTTCCTGCATCTTTATCCCAATTTTATTAATCAACCACTGTAAAAACTTTGATCTGTATCTTTGGGCTTACCATGAAATTTGTTTCCTCGGAAAATAAATTCACTGATTACACAAATAGGGGACTGAAGACCTCAGATGTTAAGTCCCATAGTGCTTAGAGCCATTTGATTACACAAATGATAGCAAGAAATAAAAAACAGAAGGGAATAAACACATGAATGTAGCTCAATATGTAAAATAAATAGGTTTAAAAAAACCAAGTGATATAAAGATCCTTATGAAACACCATCTTAAAAATTGCATTTAGTACATCAAAAGTGGCTTCTTTACTTTTAAATATTCTCATAAATAGGGGACATAAAACAAGTGGTAGAAGTAATGTCATGTATAATCAGAAAACTTAAGTGGAAGTTGATACCTACGCTACATTACTATTAAGTTTCTAGCATTCTTTTTCACTGTTCTCGTTTGCGACTCAGTGCCTCCTCTACATAATGAGTACCAATCTGCCCTTACCTTATTGTTGTTAATTAGTGATTCAGGCTATTTATCTTTCCTCTAAAGAAAATATTTACTAAAAATTAATAATTACCTTGCTGACAACAAGGAGGCAATGTTCTTGTCAACATTCTCTGTGCCGGGAGTTGATGCCCCCTCCTCATCGTCGTCATCACTATCCTGACTGCCAGATACTGATGCTGAGACAGAGAGAGGAGCGAGGTGCTCAGGCCGCTGACTCCTCTTATGCTTCCGCTGGGAACGGCGAAGTTCCTCCACATCCATTGCATTGACTGTGTAGTCACTATGCATGGGAAATCATTGGAATAATTTGGCAGAGCAATAAATATGAAATGAAATGAGTAGCACAAAATTAAATTTTTTTAATAAGAAACACACAGTACAATTATTTTATCACTTTGGCAACCTTTATTGGTACCACAGTGTTGCTGCCATTAACAGAAGTTATCCAAAGCTTCACTTTTGTCAAATAGTAAGTAAATGTTATTGGTACACAACACTTCCAGCAATTTGCAAATGTATTCCTGTCTAATAATCAGGTATTCTATGACCCAAATCAGTCATGTGATAAAAACTTACTTGCAGTCATGTGATAAAAACTTACTTAATGGAAAAGGAACAACACAAACTGCGAAATGGGAACAAATTTTTATCTTAAACTGGGTCAGTTTTAAGGTGATCTGTAGCACCAGCAGGGGGAGCAACAGCATGCATCTCTTATTCTTCACTATCTACAGAAATGTTAGCCAAGGGGCTAATTTTTCTGCCGATGACACAAGTAGGCCCAATAAATAGAACTTTTATGACCTTTGTGAACTTTTTATACTTGTGTACACAAATTTTAATACCTTTACATATCACCCTGGAAGTATTTTTACATATCAAGTATTTTATGTATCAAGTATTTAACAATTAAAACAAGTTGCTGCCCTTCTGTCCCCACTGGCCTGCAAAGGCACTATCTTCTATGAATGGCTTTAACTAGGTATTATCAATTGTGTTTGGTGTTTCAGTAGGTTTTGTTTTTCTTTAAAAGCAATTGAGGGAAAATAATGTATATCACATAATGAACAAAATGGTGACACTTCACAAATAATTAACATAACTGGTTACTTGTTTCTATTAAAGGAAAAAAATATGTCTTGTGTTTTTTATTAAACTTTAAAAGCTGAGACCATTATTCTTCTAAAATGTGAGTTAACAAGTGGCTAAATATTATGACTGAAAGGGTCAATATTGCTGCAGTAGTTGTTTGTGAGTCACTGTTTCATAAAAGGTGGGGGAAAAACAGGAGTCAGTGCTTAATCAGTGCACCAAATCAACCATGATCATAAGAAAAACTATCTAAAGGTAGGTCTAGTAATTAACAGAAAAGAGTATACAATGCTTACATTCGATACCTCAAGTGAATCCTAATTCATTTAGCAATACTTCCTGAGGATTATTTTTTATTAATAACAATCAACTGAAACTAGAACTGTTACAAGGTATTTCATTAATAGTTCTTTCCTAAAACCCAGTATAGTAACAACGATTATAGCTGCTGGCAGTAAAATATACGGAGGACTTTTCTCTTGGACACTGTGGGAAGGACGATATTTGCAAATCATCACTGATGCTACAAAAGAACTAACTTGATGAAAAGACATAATGACACATGGAAATGACTTATTTGTCTACACAACTTCTTGACACCATTTAGCTGTTTTTTCCTTGGGAGACTGAGATGAATTGAAAAAAGCAAACATTTTAAGTTGGGAATACATAATTAGAAAAATTAACTGCCATGACTAAAGTCTGCACAATACAAATATGAACAACTGCTCCTTTCAATGTTCACAAATTCAAGCTCAAATGAGATTGAATTTGAGTCCAAGAAAATATAATAGTATCAGGTCCCTTTGAAATGTAACTTCTCAGGGCAATATACTCATGAATGAGGTTGCAAACAGAATTGAGAAAAGCCTGTGTTTTTACCAACATTTTAGACCACTTCTACGGAATTCTGAGTTGGCAGGACAATCAAAATCAGTTATACATGACACATATTTCAAATCAGTCCTTACAAATGCTTTAGAAACATGCACCCTCGCAAAGAGTGACTTCACACTTCTGAGATGAAGTGCATCACACAGAAAACAAAACTGCACAAATTAAGAAATGAAAAGATGAGATGGATGGCTTGGATTAAGACAGCACTACTAGAGCTAGTCAGAATATCTGCACTCATAGCATTTGGGCACAAATTAACGATTGAATCAACAAGAACAGCTCAAGTTGAACTGGAGAGAGAAATTGTAGTTACAATGTGAGTAGGAAGATCAAAAACATGTTGGACAGAAATTTTAAGACTGACATCGCAGTGAGAGGACAAACATTGGATGGTGTCATGAACAGGAGGATTTATTGTGATAAGAAGATGTAGGAAGCCTGAAGAAAGAACAAAGAAAACTGCAGTTGTCAAATGATGTTAATGATGAAATCCCTTGCTCTCCTAAAAACATCATTATCTTGCTGTCTTTGGTGATTTGAGTTCAGTATATATAAGAGGAAACCTGAAAGAAACTACAATTCCTTTCTTGTGGGTGGAAAGGTGGTAGTGACAGGTTCATCTCACATGTGCCTCAACTACATATCTTTTGAATCAGCTGGAAACTATATATGAAAAAGAAGAGTGTCTGTTTTTGTAAATGTTGTTTCGAGTGTTTGGAGTTTTGCAATTGGCAAACATGACAGAACAATGCAAAGAGTGTAGTGGTGTGTGTGTGTGTGTGTGTGTGTGTGTGTGTGTGTGTGTGTGTAATCCAGCAACAATCATGTCAGTGGAAGACTACATCATCAGAATAACTGAACAGCGCAAAATAGGTGAGAACAAACATGCTAAAATGTTAGTTTGTTTCACAACATGAAGGAATGGATCACCTCAGGCAACAAACAGTACTAACTTCAAGTGCCAAAGTAATTGCTAAGGTACTGGCTTTATAACTTTTCCTCAATGTTCATGAAATAAAACAAAATTTCACTACATACTAACTCTGTCATAATTTCTGTGCCAAAAGTAAAATTCTATAACATGAGAGTTACATATCTGACAAATCTGCATATTAAACAGCATTCAAATCTGGAAGTGTTTTCAATAATTGGATGAATTTAAACAGAAAAACTGTATGAGTAACTTCAAATGAACTATTATCTGTGTTCTGTCATTAAGATCAAACTTCCAATACTCTGGTCAGTAGCACTGCAATTTAGCATTTTGGAAAACATGTCTAAGGAGAAAAAACTTCTTATTGTGACCATGCTTATAACTTTGTTCAGTACTCAGTTTATTTTTTTCCTATTTCTCAGTCAGTGTATTTACATGCACAATATTCTATTACTTTGTAAAACCAATGCTCATAAACACTGCAGTATGGGGAGTCAAACACACAAATCATGGTTGCAGGCTGACACAGAAAAGTAGGAATTACCTGCCAGTTTCTTCTGCTGGTGGATAATAAATGAGCCTTTGTGTCTGTTCAGGCTCTGTGGATTCCCCTTCCCCTTCAGAATAATCTTCAACATCACCATCATGTTCAGTGCTCTCCATATCCTACACCAGATAAATATATAATAGTAAGAATTACCAAATCTATTTTCAATATTTGTAACTGTATTTAATAATTCCACAGCCTACAAAGTGAGAAATGTATTTTGTGATTTATTTAAATGCCTAGGTTTGATACACAGGTGCAAGTGAAGGAATTCCAGCGCAACGCTGTACATTTATGAATACCACACTGTGTTTCAGGAATATAAAATGAATCGAGAAATAGCATTCAATGCTAGATTACTTAATAACACAACTAATCTATCAAATCACAGTGTCATTTGAGTTATAAGAGGGCTGATCTGAGAAAGAATAATTGCAATAACTGTATACACTTATGTGACAATAATAAATTAGAGAAAGTAACTAAAAATTACTACAAAATGAAATAAGAACAGAACAAAAAAAAAACAAAACAAAAAAAGCTGCAACCCCAACAAAGCAACACTATCATTCAAACTTAAACCTTACCATTCATATGTAACAATAAAAAACATATTAAAAATCTGCTAGGATTTAATGGAATATACACACTGATTTAGAGTGCAAGAATAATTATGGGTGTGTGTACTTTTCCCCCTCGCTTGTACCTTAAATGCCTTATATTGAGAATTATTAAAAATAATTCAATGCTTAATGCTAAGGTAGGCACAAAAACCACTTTCATCCTATCTTCCTCATGTTTCTGTCTCCTTCTTTACTACAACGATTCTATTCAAGTGCTGTCTAAAAGGTTCCTCTTCACTTCATCTCAAACCCCACAAAACAGTTTTCATAGAAAGGCATAAAATTAACTATTGTATAAGCCTTTTCCCAAACCATTTCAAAATTACACATTTGTAGATTAATTTTACAGACCATTTTGTTATTTACAAGCCATACCTTATGCAACTACAGTTTGAATAAGTAGTGTCTCTAACTTATTCAGATATTTGTTGTTGTTGATGATGCTGCTCATTACACTGGTTTATCCCGTTCCAGCCTCTTCATGTCAGTATAACTACTGCAGACTACAGTTTACTGAAGTCAACACTACTCTCCATTAACGATCATTCTTTGGTGCCCCAGATTGTGTCCAGTCACACTATTCCATCTTTCAATCAAGTTGAGGCATAAAGCTCGTCTCTCTCCAATTCAATTCAGTAACTCTTCATTAGTTACTCTATCCAACTACCCGATCTTCAACATCCTTCCGCAATACCAGATTTCAAATGTGACTATTCTACTCTGTACTGCTGTATCATCAAAGCTTCCCCAAACTTGAGCTAGCTCTGAAGAAGGAAATCATGTGGAATCTTACTAACATCTTCAATCTTCTTCGTGTGCTATCAATCGCTCAAGGCTTGATTTTCTTTGTTTCCAGATTGCACCACCCTCCATCGACATGAGTAAGAAGAATCTGGATTGTTGCAACTCCTGCCATTGCCTCCACCTGTAGCAGCAGATGACGGGCTGTGCAGACTGAAAAGCAGCAAGAGGCAACATCCCTGCCCGTGCTCTTGGCAGCCAGGAGCTCATGCCATTTTTCACTACATTTTGCCGGGGTATGCGCGAACCACAGAATTCTCATCCCGCCCTCATCATCATCATTCTGTCACAGTCCACTTAACAAGAAGAGTGCTACCACATTTTTCCATGCCACCTTCGCAAGCTGCGTCTCCTCAAGGTGCTTCTATCGACTACAGGCGTACAAAGTCTGATGCCAGATACCCGGTTCATCCTTTCGGTATCAGCATTTGGAATACAGTGTACAGTGTATTGCAAATAGTGCAGTGCGGCCAGGACTATCAGACTGATTTATTACTACTCTGTCCCTGGCTGTTTTGGCAACCCTTTGCTGCCAAGCACGCCATTGCAGTAGGTTTCCCTGTGTCACTGGATGAGGCCGAACGAAGGCTGTAAGCCACTCATGGTCCACCTGGTCCAGGGCCTCCACACTAAGTGGGTGCCCTACTTGATTAAAAAGTATTAGCTCATTTTGAATGTTACTGTAGTCGTTTACTTTTGGGTTAATATGTTAGAACTGGCCAATGCGGCTCTTCCAGGACGCCCCATCATTTATTGCCCTTTTTCTAACTAGCACGCCGCTTAGGCATGAATGACCCATACGTGTACAGAAGGGAGCATAAATCGTTCCTTCAGGATCATCATATCTGTGTCAGATACTTCCAACCTTTACACACAAACAGTACCTTATTGCAGTAGCAACTGGAACTATTATTTAACTTGTTTATTTTTATTTAAAAATTTTTTTGATAAATTTTATTTTTGTTGTATCACTACAAATAACTCTAAAGCAAACTGACAATTTATAATATAATCAAAATGGAATTTATTTTAGGGTATCATGTTTACGCAACATTATACAATTAAAGAGCGTATTATGAAATTCCCTCTGCGCAATATCCAACAACTGAGTGAGAGCAGCTTTTCCCCTACAGATCCATTTAAGTGTCAATCTAAAGTGTATGAGTAGCATGTCCACCATTAGAATACGCCAAAATTTTTATCTCCACTCTTATTTGCACTTTGATAACCACAGATAACAAATGTCTTGTCTAGACTGTTCCATTTAGTTTACGCTATTGCCTCACTGATGATAATCATAAATACTATATTACTCATATTTTAACTTGCCTCGTACTTATAACTGCCAATGCTGCTATCATCTGTTAAATGTCTGCTTCGGCTCAGATCCATTCCATCAGATGAACGGGATACAGTGACCTTACTTGTTGTTATCTGTAAGTACATTAAAACAATGTGGTAAATATTCAATAAGAAATGTTTCATGGAATAGCTACTTAGAATTCATACTATGGAATAAATCTTCAAAAAAGTGAAGGGGTATGTTGTAGCAAAAATGTTTCATAACAATGATGGTGATGCTTTAAGGTGTTCTTTGGCAAAAAATCACACTAAAATCACCACCACTTGTTTGATATCCACTGCTGGATATGGGAAAAAATGTTTTTAGTAACAAAAACTTAAAACACACTTTGTAATTTTCATAGTAGCACACTTTGGAGTCCATGCACAGTACCCAACATTCCTGCCAATTGTCAAAGAATTGCTGCATGTATTCAGCAGAAATAATGTTCATGTTCTTGTTGGAACCACTTTAATATCTTCGATGGCACCAGTCTGATTACCTTCCAGATAATATTTTGTGTGAAGAACAAAAATAAGTCACATGGGACCTTGTCTGGTCTTACTGTAGATTGGAATCATGGAATGGCTTCATAGTAAAATATAGCCTCAAATTTCTGAACATTAACCCCAATTTTCTTTTTCCAAACAAACGAATACCTAAATATAAAATATTACAAAAGTATTGCTTGGTCAGATGCTACAAAGAACTTGCTGTTGAATGCTGTTCTATCAAAAAAGATGATGTGCATGCTTTTCACTTCTCATTTGTTCATTCACAGTTACCTTCATCACAGAAAAGTTGTAGAGTGCCACTTTGTGCTCTGCCGAAACACACAAAATTTTACTGTCAATTATCAATTGCTTGCAAACATTAGGCTCACTTGTCATATGAAGAGTCAGTTTGTGTGAAAGAGACACTGTCATGTACTTTCATGCATTGGTTGAAACTTCGGCAACAGCTTTTGCACAAATTCTTCTCATATGCTCTCAGAAACTTCTCATATGCTCTCAGAAATGAAAGTGATGCACATTAGTTTCAAGAAATCTGACTATATCAGTGATCTGTCTGACACAAAGACATCCACTGGACAGTCAAAACAATCAAAACACACACTCACTTTCAGTGTACTTCAATTTCTAACAGCCTTATTTCTTCTTCCTTACTTCTTTAACTAGAAAGAATTGTTTATGGTGACACAATTAAAATAAAGCCTCATAACTTGGAGAAGAGTAATTTAAAAAAAAATCCATAAATTCACAATTTAATTTAATTAATAATGTGCTCTAACAGCCAATATGTTTCCCACTTAGTGAGAACAAGAGAAAACTTTTATATTTACATGACAAAACACAGAACAATTATCACAGGCATAAGTTATTACCTACCTGCTTTGATATTATCATTGTTTCCCTCTTGAAATCTGAATACTGTCTCAGCTCAGTTCCACTGTCAATGGAGCTGTCTTTGGAGCCACCATCAGAGTCTCCTCGTTTATCTACAACATCTATTTTATTAAATGTCATGGTATACAATTTTTTAATCTGCAATTCAATATTTGCAATGAAATATGAAAGTAAATCAAATATAAAACGGATTTTATTTAAAAAATATTTACTGAAAAACAAAAGGCAAAAGTAACCTGTTTTCTCACACAGTTTCCTGCTTTAGAAACATATTTTTCCCAGTGAAAATGATGGTTTCTCTATCTCAGCATTTTACACTGAAGCCAGTTGTCTCAAGAGCCAATTAACGCACGAGTCCCTCCATGCCCTATTCATCTTCAAATCATGCCTGCCCTAGAGGTTCTTTAAGTGGCTCAAACAATTGAAAATTGCGGAGCAATACGTCTAGTCAGATCAAGTTGAGTCTAGTGCATTTCAAGATTTGAGCCTTATAGCTGCAGTAAAGGGCCTCACAGCATTGTGGAGGAGGATGCCCTCTCAAATCAGTTGTTTTCATCTTTTGCAGTGATATCAGCCCTCAACTCATTCAACAGCTCATAGCAGTACACAGTGTTGATTATGTACACTATGTGATCGAAAGTATCTGGACACCAGGCTGAAAATGACTTACAGTTCATGGCACCCTCCATTGGTCATGCTGGAATTCAATATGGTGTTCACCCATCGTTAGCCTTGATAGCTTCCACTCTTACAGGCATGCGTTCAATCAGGTTCTGGAAAGTTTCTTTGGGAATGGCAGCCCATTCTTCACAGTGTTGCACTGAGGAGAGGTATCAATGGCGGTGGGTAAGGCCTGGCACGAATTCTGCATTCCAAAACATCCCAAAAGTGCTCTAAAGGATTCAGGTCAGGACTCTGTCCAGGTCAGTCCATTATAGGGGTGTTATTGTTGCATAACAACTCCGCCACAGGCCCTGCATCAAGAACAGGTGATCGATCGTGTTGAAAGATGCTATCGCCATCCCCGAATTGCTCTTCAACAGTGGAAAGCAAGAAGGTGCTTAAAACATCAATGCAGGCCTGTGCTGTGATAGTTTCACGCAAAACAAGAGGTGCAAGCCCCCTCCAAGAAAAACACGACCACACCATAACACCACAGGCTCTGAATTTTACTGTTGGCACTACACACGCTGGCAGATGATGTTCACCGGGCATTTGCCTTACCCACACCCTGCCATCAGATCGCCACATTGTGTACCATATTCCACACAACATTTTTCCACTGTTCACTCATCCAATGCTTATGCTCCTTACACCAAGTGAGGTGTTGTTTGGTATTTACCGGCATGATGTGTGGTTTATTTGCAGCCGCTCGACCATGAAATCCAAGTTTTCTCACCTCCCACCTAACTGTCATAGTACTTGCAGTGTATCCTGATGCAGTTTGGAATTCCTGTGAGATGGTCTGGATAGATGTCTGCCTATTACACATTACGACCCTCTCCAACTGTCAGCAGTCTCTGTCAGTCAACAAATGAGGTCAGCCTGTATGCTTTTGAAATGTACGTGTCCCTCCACTTCACTATCACATCAGAAACTGTGGATCAAGGGATGTTTAGGAGTGTGAAAATCTTGCGTACAGATATATGACACAAGTGACACCCAGTAGCCTGACCGCATTCAGAGTCCATGAGTTCCGCAGAGGACCCCATTCTGCTCTCTCACGATGTCTAATGACTACTGAGGTCGCTGATATGGAATACCTGGCAGTAGATGGCAGCAGAATACACCTAATATGAAGAACGTATGTTTTTGGGGATATCTGGATACTTTTGATCACATAGTGTATCATTACATAAAAAACCAATGAATAAAATGCCTAACCTATTGAAGAAAACTATAGAAAGAACCTTCCTCCTCCAATCCATATAGGGTCACTTTGACTCAGTGGCAGCTCCATGTTTTATCACAGGTAGTGATCCGACTGAAAAATGCATCACCTTCTTTCACAATCCTTGCAGCAAAACAGACCTCCAAATGTCTTAACTGCTGATCTGCAGTCAAAAGGTAGGGGACCCACCTGGCACAAACTTTACCAAGCTTTATGTCATCTGTGATGACTAATTGTCAGCTCCTATAAATTATTCTGACCCATTCTGTAATTTCTGATACGCTCACCCATTAATCGTCTTCAAGAATGTCTTGAACTCTGTGACTCTTTTTGTCCTTAATACTGGTTCAAGGACAGAGATTGTGTTCTTGATTCTCCATTCATTCCTGTCCTCCTTTGAACTCTTTATGCCAGACAAACTCATGGGTCCTCGGAAACATTTTCCCCAAACTGTGCAGTCAATCTCTGAAAAATTTCCATCATTTGAACTACTTCACCAGCAAGAAATTTTATAATTTTACATTGTTCAATGAAGGGCTGCTCCTGTTGCTCTGACATCATAAGCTCTACTGACAAACAACTGGTTGGAGTGTAGTATGGTCAGCTCTACCAACTGCTAATGGCTCCTTCCAAGCATAATATAAGTGCACGCTCAGTCCCACCAACTGCAAATGCTAAGAAACAAAAATACCATTTATATTTGATTTACTCTCATACTACATGTAGTACTGTTAAACATTATGAGCATGCTAAAACGTGTGGGAACAAGAGACGATACATATGCACAGTATGTCCAAATTTAAACAAAAGTGTAGCATTGTTGATGTAAATGTGTAGGGTTCAGAAGCCAGAGCCAAACAGAATAATGTACTTCCAGTCATTAGGTCACTCCATCCTGTAAACTATTTGGTACAGTCAAATGAAAATGTGACAGATGGAAAAAAAGTAAGTAAACTGTCTATAATTTCAAAACTAATAGCCCTAATTTTTAATACAGTAATGTGATATGGAAATCACATTGAGAGAAATCAGGACTGTGTGGAAGATTTGTAATGGCTTTCCAGCAAAACTTCTGCAGCACTATCGAAACAATCTTGGCAACATGTAGGCCCACCCAATTTCCATATTTTTTAGCCCTGAAGAAAGACTATTGTGGATGCTGATTTGCTTCAGACGAAGATGTGCATGCTTCGGTAGAATCATCGTTCTGTACACAACCACAAACATTTTCCCTGAAGGCATTGACCATCTTTTCTCACACTGGAATGAATATACTAATAATTATGGTAATTACTTTTGAAACAATAAACTGTTTATTTACTTTTTTATGTCTGTCTTTCCATTTGACTCCCCCCTTTTTGATAAAATATACAAAACAAAAAAGACTTTTGATCAAAACCTTGAGGAGATCTGACGTTTCACACAATTTGTCTAGCATGCAGAATGATGAGGCCAATATCCAGAAGAACTTCATTAACATTCATAGGGTGGTATTCTTTCACGTGCTTTTTTAAGTGCATTATTGTGATAATTTGTCAATCACAATGGATTAAACATTTGAAAGAAGGAAGGAAGATTACAGTTTATGGTCTGATCAATCACAAGGTTAATAGGGATAGAACAAGCAGCTCAAATTGGGATGCAAATTGACTATGTCCTCTCTGAAGGAACGATACTGCCATTTGCCTCAAAACAATAAAAGGAAACAATAGAAAACCCACAGTCTGGATGTCTAGACAGGGTTTAAACCACCATCCTACCAACTTGAATTTAGTGCCTTCGATACTTATCACTTGATACTAAATTATGAATAATTAAAAGCATCCACACACCACTATTTCTGCCAAACTGAATTTCCCATTAACATCTCCAAAATTTGAACATTTCTTTCTCGCTGACAAGAAGAAATACATCATTTTTCAATTAAAATTTCCTAATAAATTAGGGACTAGTGTACTGTAACAATTATAAACATAAAATTTTTTGGCATTAGCTCAGAAGTACAAGTCTATGTTGGTCTATTGAAAATTAATTTAATTCTCTGTTTTTGAATGTGTCAACTACTATATTTACATTGATTTTTCATTTTTATGCAGCAACTGGATGAACGAATGACTCATTCATTCACACCACACATATCAGCATATCAAGCATAAAATTTGTTCCTGGAAAATACCGCTGCTGCTCCTCACCTTGGCCAAGTGGAATAGGAATTATGCTGTCACTGTCATACACTGACTTCACTGTAATACCACCATCTCCAAGCCGTTGAGCCCATCGTCCCTTTGGAAGATCCATTTGCCTGTTACTTACTGGAGTCCCAGTTAAGTCATTGTCTGCTATCTGTTTTTTGGCCCATAATGGTAACTGACCAACACTAAACCTGTAAATTTTTGAAATATTGTAATTCTCACGAACAAGGAATGACATCAATAAACACAACAAACAAAAAATGATCTTAAGAATGCTCTCAAATACTTTAACAATGAAAACAATCAATTTTTGACAAAATAATGTATTGGATAAATAAAAATATCTACTCATCAAGCAGTGGCAGAATGCACACATGAAAGAAGGTTATAATAGGCAAACTTTTGGTACCAGTGGCTCCTTTGTCAGGCAGAAGGGCTGAAGGGAAAGAATATGGGTCAAGGAAGAGGACTGGAGAGATCTAGGAAAATGGGGTAGATTTTAGGAAACTCACCCAAAACCACAGAGAAGACTTAACAGACAGGATCCTGGGCAACTTTCAATAAATCTAACAATTTTTGTAGACCTCTTCAGTCCTTTTCCTTCACCCATCTTTCTTCTCATTCAACTTTTCTGCCTGAAGAAGGAGCCACTGGCTCTGAAAGCTTGCCTAATTATAACCTCCTTTTATGTGTGTTGTGCTGCCTCTCAAATACTTTCTTATTTACAATGCTCTAGCACTTCTCTATTCTATTGGACTAACTGTCCAGTAAGGGGGAGTACTGCTCAAATAATTTTCTACCACTCACCAATTTATTAAACTTCACTTACTTATTTATCTAGATAAATACTTTTTTATCCTCTACTGTGTTATGTATAAAACTCATTTGTGGGGGAGAATTATATACAGGTTTATAGGATACAAACTGCCCACTACATAACAACAGAATATAACAAGTGCACTGCCTACGTTACAATAAGGAAGCAGATAATGACAGTAGCATTCCTAGTGGCCTGGCAATGAATGTTGAACACAGGAAAATGTGGCACAAAAATTGTACTCCTGCTTTGTGAAAGATGAGTATTCAGTGATAATATTTCTCATCTGTACTTTATGGTTGGGCCTCATAGTCTACTGATGAAGTATTTGCCTGGAAATATTTCTGTGACCTTGCGAAGCAACACATTTGAGTTATCTCAACCGAAACTAAAATTAACTTCTCATAGCTGGCTTCACCTTTTGACTGTACAATTATTTATCTGTAAAGACCAATACTGTAATTTTGCCTGTGTGGGCACTGTCAAGAGGAAATAATTACAGTTTAGCAAAATCTGAAAATCATCTGACATGAAATGAAATGTCAGAGAAGCTGGTTCCTCGCATTGTTTTCCTGAATATGACTTCTTTGTGCATTGCTCTCATTGAATTGCACTGTATGTTGTTCATATCCTGCTTAATTTTTGCTCACATCCATACTACTGTATGAAGTAAATCTTTCCACTTTTTTTAAACTTATGAAACAGAAGCTGGTTTCACTGCACGGTGTCCTGTTGACTCATGTATATTTGTTCCTGCTTATGAATAAAAGCGTGTGCTGCTCAATTCCAATACTCTGGTGCTGGGTACCACGAAAGCTGAATGCTCACCAAAGGAGATGGATCCAGACAGCCATTAGGGGCATCACAGCCAAGCTGCACTGTGTTCGCACAGTGAATGCATCACATCATGTGTATGCAGTGACACAGTAGCATTTTATGTAGCTGGTGGCATTTTATGTGGCTGGTGTACAGGTACACAGCACACAGCCAGTCAGTCCAGTGCTTGCACTTGATGTTATTGGATCTATCTTCGCTGTACTAGGACTGCTTGATGACTACCTTGCTTATCACCCAATTATGTTCTTTGGTCACATCTTGGATTTCTCTCTCCATTGCTCTAGGCCCTGTCATTGCTATGGTGAAGGCTCCACTTATCACCTGGTTGTCATCTAGGTTGTTTGTCCTTGTCCTCATCTGTTGTTTGTCTGCAGCCTGTCTGCCATGTTTCACTCACTCACCATTAGTTTGGGTTACTCTTCTGCAGGCAGCTTTCCCACCTGACATCTTCCTCTGTTTCTCTGTTCCTTCTGGAACTCGAATGTGCATACCGACACCCGGCTAACTGTGCATATAGCAAATACATTTTAAGTATATTGCTCATATTGTATAATATTTTTGTTCATTTGTATTTTTCCTCTTTCTCACACTTAATGCAGACATCTTAAATTTTTGTTGGAGTGGGAGGATGATTCTAGTACACTGATTTCTACTAAAGTGTGTTTGTAGTAACTGTTAATAAAATTGGAACATATCTACATAGCTACTGTTGCATTTTTGACATTTGAAAGGAAGAATGCTATAATGACTAAGACTACAAAGTATGTTCTGTAGCAAGAAGCAACACCATTTGAAGCAGAATTACATGCTCGATCCATGACAAAATGTAATAAAGTTGGATACCAGTTCTGTTGAAAGCTTCTAAAATAGAGTTCTAGTTGTACACACAACTAAAAGATACTAATGCATTAGCTTTTGGCCACAGCCTTCGGCCTTCATCAGAAAAGGATAGACACACACACACACACACACACACACACACACACACACACACACACACACACACACACACAGATATATATATTATATATATATATATGTATATACACAAACAAACACAAACATACACACAAAATTCAAGCTTTCGCAACAAACTGTTGCCTCATCAGGAAAGAGGGAAGGAGAGGGAAAGGACGCGGGTTTTAAGGGAGAGGGTAAGGAGTCATTCCAATCTCGGGAGCGGAAAGACTTACCTTAGGGGGAAAAAAGGACGGGTACACACTCGAACACACACACATATCCATCCACACATATACAGACACAAGCAGACATATTTAAAGACAAAGAGTTTGGGCAGAGATGTCAGTCGAGGCAGAAGTGCAGAGGCAAAGATGTTGTTGAATGACAGGTGAGGTATGAGTGGCGGCAACTTGAAATTAGCGGAGATTGAGGCCTGGTGGATAACGGGAAGAGAGGATATATTGAAGAGCAAGTTCCCATCTCCGGAGTTCGGATAGGTTGGTGTTAGTGGGAAGTATCCAGATAACCCGGACGGTGTAACACTGTGCCAAGATGTGCTGGCCGTGCACCAAGGCATGTTTAGCCACAGGGTGATCCTCATTACCAACAAACACTGTCTGCCTGTGTCCATTCATGCAATTGGACAGTTTGTTGCTGGTCATTCCCACATAGAAAGCTTCACAGTGTAGGCAGGTCAGTTGGTAGATCACGTGGCTGCTTTCACACGTGGCTCTGCCTTTGATCGTGTACACCTTCCGGGTTACAGGACTGGAGTAGGTGGTGGTGGGAGGGTGCATGGGACAGGTTTTACACCGGGGGCGGTTACAAGGGTAGGAGCCAGAGGTTAGGGAAGGTGGTTTGGGGATTTCATAGGGATGAACTAAGAGATTACGAAGGTTAGGTGGATGGCGGAAAGACACTCTTGGTGGAGTGGGGAGGATTTCATGAAGGATGGATCTCATTTCTGGGCAGGATTTGAGGAAGTCGTATCCCTGCTGGAGAGCCACATTCAGAATCTGATCCAGTCCCGGAAAGTATCCTGTCACAAGTGGGGCACTTTTGTGGTTCTTCTGTGGGAGGTTCTGGGTTTGAGAGGATGAGGAAGTGGCTCTGGTTATTTGCTTCTGTACCAGGTCGGGAGGGTAGTTGTGGGATGCGAAAGCTGTTGTCAGGTTGTTGGTGTAATGCTTCGGGGATTCCGGACTGGAGCAGATTCGTTTGCCACGAAGACCTAGGCTGTAGGGAAGGGACCGTTTGATGTGGAATGGGTGGCAGCTGTCGTAATGGAGGTACTGCTGCTTGTTGGTGGGTTTGATGTGGACGGACGTCATCCTCTCAAACCCAGAACCTCCCACAGAAGAACCACAAAAGTGCCCCACTTGTGACAGGATACTTTCCGGGACTGGATCAGATTCTGAATGTGGCTCTCCAGCAGGGATACAACTTCCTCAAATCCTGCCCAGAAATGAGATCCATCCTTCATGAAATCCTCCCCACTCCACCAAGAGTGTCTTTCCGCCGTCCACCTAACCTTCGTAACCTCTTAGTTCATCCCTATGAAATCCCCAAACCACCTTCCCTACCCTCTGGCTTCTACCCTTGTAACCGCCCCCAGTGTAAAACCTGTCCCATGCACCCTCCCACCACCACCTACTCCAGTCCTGTAACCCGGAAGGTGTACACGATCAAAGGCAGAGCCACGTGTGAAAGCACCCATGTGATCTACCAACTGACCTGCCTACACTGTGACGCATTCTATGTGGGAATGACCAGCAACAAACTGTCCATTCGCATGAATGGACACAGGCAGACAGTGTTTGTTGGTAATGAGGATCACCCTGTGGCTAAACATGCCTTGGTGCACGGCCAGCACATCTTGGCACAGTGTTACACCGTCCGGGTTATCTGGATACTTCCCACTAACACCAACCTATCCGAACTCCGGAGATGGGAACTTGCTCTTCAATATATCCTCTCTTCCCGTTATCCACCAGGCCTCAATCTCCGCTAATTTCAAGTTGCCGCCACTCATACCTCACCTGTCATTCAACAACATCTTTGCCTCTGCACTTCTGCCTCGACTGAATCTCTGCCCAAACTCTTTGTCTTTAAATATGTCTGCTTGTGTCTGTATATGTGTGGATGGATGTGTGTGTGTGTGTGTGTGTGTGTGTGTGTGTGTGTGTGTGTGTGTGTGTGCGCGCGAGTGTATACCCGTCCTTTTTTCCCCCTAAGGTAAGTCTTTCCGCTCCCGGGATTGGAATGACTCCTTACCCTCTCCCTTAAAACCCACATCCTTTCGTCTTTCCCTCTCCTTCCCTCTTTCCTGATGAGGCAACAGTTTGTTGCGAAAGCTTGAATTTTGTGTGTATGTTTGTGTTTGTTTGTGTGTCTGTCGACCTGGCAGCACTTTCATTTGGTAAGTCACATCATCTTTGTTTTTAGATATATATTTACCAAATGAAAGTGCTGCCAGGTCGACAGATATATATATATATATTATATATATATATAAGCACACATGACCGCCAACTCTGGCGTCTCGGACCCGAACGCATTGGCATTCCAGTCTGAGCTGTCAGAGACGGCGGTCATGTGTGCATGAGGTGTGCTTGCTTGTGTGAATGACTCTGTCTGTCTGTGTGTGTGTGTGTGTGTGTGTGTGTGTGTGTGTGTGTGTGTGTGTGTGTGTGTTTCCTGTCCTGATGAAGGCTGTGGCCAAAAGCTAACGTGTAAATGTCTTTCAGTTGCAACTGTCTGCAACTTAACATGTCATCTTTATGGTAAACAGCAATTTATCTTTCCCTTACATTGTTGATATTCCAACCTGGACTTTCCATTGAGACAGTGGAGAAAATGGATGTGAACAGAAGTAAAGAGGATTACAATCCCTATGCATACAATGCATTTAAATTGAGCAATTCACATATGGTTTCATAAGCAAGAGCAAAAATATTTAAGTCCACAGAACACAATGTGATGACTCCAGCACCTGTTTCATATAAAATAAAAACAAATATGGAACAATTTAACTCATCCAATATTATGGATGCAAGCAAAAATCAGGCAGAATATTAGCAACATATTTACAATGCAGTTCACATAGTGCAAAACACAGAGGAAATCCAAATTACCGTATTTACTCGAATCTACGCCGCACTTTTTTTACGCTTTTTGTAATCCAAAAAACCGCCTGCGGCTTAGAATCGAGTGCAAAGCAAGCGGAAGTTCTGAAAAAAGTTGGTAGGTGCCGCCACAACTAACTTCTGCCGTCGAATATATGTAGCGCTACACAGGCATGCTTTGTAGGCACAAAGATAAAAACTGGCGCCAAAACCTCTGCGTTAGTAAATAAATTAAAAAAAAGGTGGAAGACTAGATTTTTTTTCTCCGCCCCGAGTTTCGACCACTGTATTTACTTCGTTGGATAATGTATGAATATGCAAATTCTGTATTGCGCATCTTCGAATGTAGCAGAATTTCAATGTAGTACGAAAATCCGACTGGCAAGACTGTTTGGGATATTTGTCAATGTGGCAAACTCTACGTTCTGAATTTTTTCCTACCTGTGAGAAGAGATGGTTGCTAATAGGAACCTGATGAAATGTGAATCACATGCAGTATTCTCTTCACCATAAGAATAATACGAATATAAACATTTTGCCATGTATTCTTTCGTGTTTGCTGCTATCTCATTTAAATCCTGTATACCTAATAAACTACGAAACTAGAGTGAGACACCAGCAAACGCGGAAGAATATACATATCGTGTCATGTTTATATTCGTATTATTCTTATGCCTAATAGTGATACAGTCAGAAATGAAGCACGGCAACTGACTAGATTTTTAAATCTAAGATGACTCCAATTTCTGTGCAGAACTTGATGTACTAAAGAAGCGGCCGCAAAGATTTTCAAACGGAGAAAAATTTTCGCCTAACTCTCGTTCAGAACATGTTCTATCATACGCAGTCTATTATTTGGTTCTTGTTGATCATTATCAAAGAAAGCAGCTGTGTAAGTAACAACAAATAGCAGTCTATTGCCATTGTTTCGCTAATGAGACGATTCCTCTCTTTTCTTTTTCTTTTTAAATTTTAAGCGGTGGTAGCGCGCACAAAAGCAAGCCATGCCGCGAGCGGCGACAGGCCGTAAACACGAACTATCAGAATGCGACGAACAATGCATGACGCAGTACAGTAATCCATTTTCAGCTTAGAGTGACGTAAACACCTACAACAAAGAAAACGGCACTTATCAGATCAAAGCAAAATAAGCAATCGATTCAAACCAGGCGAAACACGTGAAAAAGGAAGAGTACCCGTATAAATATGGACGGAGCGCCTGGCGCATAGCAATGGCTACCTGGTAAAGCTTAACTGCTAAGCTTATAACTCCAACCAAACTACTGTAGCGGTATCATCATTCATTCGACCTAAATTGTGTCTCATATTACAATGGACCAACTTTGTTTCGATTTGGAGGTGCGGCCTAAAACTTTTCTCTCCCCTGGAATTTCAAGTCTCAAATTTCAGGTGCGGCTTAGATTCGGGAAATTTTTTTTTCCTTTATTTTGTGTCTCATTTTTCAGGTGTGGCTTAGATTCGAGTGCGGCTTAGATTCGAGTAAATACGGTAGGAACACAATGTCATGAAACCGGTTTATGTTTATTTTGAAATGAAAACAAATATGGAAGATTTTAAATCACTCTATAAGGAACTGATATGAAGAAGGCTTGACAAACTTGCAGAGCTCCAAGTGGCCTGGCAGCGAACCGAGGGCATATTACTGAAAGACCCTGTTTACAGCCTTTTACACTAATAGAAAAACAACTCACTTGGTCAAGCAGAATAATTAACAGTCAAGAGGCCTCTGGACAGAGATATGGTGCTTCTACACATCTAGCAACCGAGGAACATTTAGCACAGCTTAGTGCACACTACTACAGTTTACTTACCTGCCTGAGTAAAAATCTTTCCTCCTCCTGTCCCCTCCCCACCTGATCTGAATAAATGAGCTTAAGCTAATAGCCACTTACTTCTCCTTCTTCAGCTTGTATTTGTCACCAATGTCTTCACCAGTTCTCCAGATTGGCCATTTCAGAGAAACATCCAGCTTTAAAAAGAAGTAATAAAGGAAGAAAAGAAATACAAGTACCTGTAATCAGGCAAATCCGTGTTCGCATTTGGATCGTAGTAATCTCGAGGTGGAGAGCCATAGCCATCATTATCCAGATGTACACCATTTGGTATTTTTAGGGGTCTCCTGTCAATACAGAACATCTTATGTTAATACACAATTTCTGTTCTTCTAAATATGTGTTTGTTTCTGAGATAATAATTATAAAACTATAAACCAAATATAAAATAGTTTTATAAGCATCAAACAACGTACTATCTTCTAAATGATGGTACTGATGCAGTGGTGACCTCTCCCTCAATTTCTTCCTCACAACCTCCATAACAACAATATGATGTTCCAAAAGCATTATCCATACCATGAGGTTTCTACATCTGCAATCATTCCCACTGTAAAATCTGCCCTGTATACCCTCCCACAAACATCTACTCCATTCCCACTACTGATAAATCCTACAACATAAAAACAGGGCAACTTGCAAAATGGTGCAGTAGTTTATTAACTAACCTGTGTGGACTGCACAGGATTTTATCTTTTATGGCTTTTAGTTTTTCAGGAAACACGACAGCTGGCTATATTAGAACAGTTTCTTTATTTGTTACTTGTTTCAGTCAATGACCATCATCTGGCACCTGATTCAACATTTAAAAAAAACCTCAATGTACAAAACGTCACAAAGACATTGAGATTTTGTTGTCATTTTCTTTTAATGTTGATTCAGGTGCCAGATTATGGTCATTGACTGAAGCTGGTAGCAACAAATAAATTGTTCTAGTATACCCAAGAGTCCTAAGTTCCCTGAAACACATATTCACTGCTGACAATTGCCTGAAGAAAACTTTTTTTTTAGTTTAGTTTCTAGTCTCCAGTCTCTCTCTCCACCCCCATCCCAACCCCCGACCCCTCCACTGCCTACCTCCTCTCTCTTTCTCCATAATTCCATAATTTATTTATCTCCTTCTTGGTTCATTTTTACCCTTCACTTTGTCATAATCTTTGGATTGAAACTGGTACAGTTCTTACCAATGTGCTATCTTTGAACTCCTGCTCTCTCAACTCCCCACCTGCCCTCTCTTCATCTTGATCTCATCTTGTCCTCACAGTAGATGAGTTCCTCTCCCCCTGGGAGTTGAGTGGCCTGCCCTTCCTTTTTAACTTTCCTCAACCTATTCTTCTCTTCAAAACAAGGAAAGAAATGATAGCTCCAAAAGCCATGGTGTCTATCAGCAGTACTAATATTTCATCTCTTGAAGGTAATTACTAGCAAGCAATTCTCTTTCTCTTACAATTTTCTCAATTAAATTTTCCTTTCGATAAAATTAAGAAAATGTTTCCCTACTGCATTACAACTGCAGTGTCTTAGCTTAACCAGTGAAAACAAACAAGTCAACTCAATTTGATGAATCAGTTATCTAAAGCAGGATGGTTTCTTTTGGGTATTTTTAAAATCCTATAACTACTGATTAAAAAAGTGCCACATTATAATATAAAAAAGAAAGAAACTTATCAGTAAATAGTTAAGTGTTATGACAATTTTGAAAGTTTGTTGAATTGACTATCACAGTGATATAACAGTCACAAAGTATGTTCAAAATTACAAATTATGAGCTATTAAAACAATAACAAGAATAAAATCTATACTTTTTTTTCACTGAAAGTATTATCACTGTTTCCAGAATGGATATTTTAATAATGTATTTACCACTAGATGTACAGTACTTATTTTTGGCATGTAGGTGAAACAGATTTACCTCCCCGCTCGTGCTGCTTGCTGAGCAAGCCTTGCATGCATGGTAACAACCATGTCATGTGGAAGTCTCCACACAAAGATACAACCATCCCCTGATGCAGAAACCAGTCGCCTGCAGTCTGCTGTGAAGCGAAGACCTGTCACCAGCTCAGAATGACCAAACATTGTTGCCATACATTCCCCGGAGTAATAATCATACACACACAGAGTCTTGTCAGTGCAGCTTGTTGCAGCATATATACCACTAGTGTCCAATACCACCTGTGTGAATTTTAAACCAGCCAACATTAAAACTCTTGGCACTGATTTACAAGTAGATGTATCTCTTACTGGGCAGTTGATAAAACAATACAAGGTTAGAGCAATGAAAGTAAAAAACATTCACCTTCCTTATTAATGTTTACCATTTTATTTGACTTCTTTTAACAGCATCTCCTTTTTAATTTTTATCTGTTTTATGTAATTATTACAATACCACGCACCTTCTCATAAAATGATATTACTTTATTCGCACATACATAGAAAACATTTTGTGTAATCAATGACACACAAAAAAAGTTATAAACAGCATCTAAAATTTATTTTGATGTACAACTGAAATTTCACGCAATTCACAGTAGTGAGACAGCCGTGTAATGTTAAGTACAGATAAAAGAATACACCTTGAATAATAACTGCTTGGCTACTCTTGTAAATAATTTGTATAACAACCAGTTTCATAGCTTAGAAACCACATGATCAAGTTAAATACACTAAATCATGAAATTAAACTTGTGACATTGATGGGACTTAACAGCCCTTGTCTTTGAATAAATGACACAATTAATGATTCATCAGACAAGCGGGAAGCACAGGTCCATAATTCTCTAAGCATGCCATGAAAACAGAAGGGATACCAGTAGGCCAAACATAACCAGTTAATTGTTAGATCGAGGTTCACAATTCACCAGAAGTTCAATAAATACAGCAGAGCGCAATGCATGAAGATGCAGGTGACAGCAGTTATTATTCAAATGTCTACTTATGGTTGTGTTTATCCCTCATACAAGATACTTATGGTTGTGTTTATCCCTCATACAAGATAGCATGTGATAAATGAAGAATACACAAACATGTTTGCCGTACACCTGCATCAGGTTCCATCTCTGAATATAAGGTGTTGCCTTAACCAATTGTCTCCGTCTCAGTTGATACACAGCCTACAATTTACAGCCTCCTGATGAACCCTGTTAAGTTATGAAATATGACCTCCCCCCATGAATACAGCAGTGTCCTAGAGGGGAGACATATTCTTCCTCATATTTCTTCCACTATAGCTATGGGCCTTGTCCTTCAAGAGATTATTTCCCATGACCATCCCACACGACATGCTTGTTTCTCTTGGTATTTGTATGCTGATGTCCACCAATACCATATCACTTTATATGCTTTTTTGTTTGTCCACTGCCTTCTCTCCCCTCAACTTCTAATGTGTGCAGTTTTTCAATTGTAACATTTCTTTTAAATATATAAAGCTTCTTTGTAATGTTCTCCCAAATTGTCCATCACTTAGCTTTAGTATGACACAGGATGGACTGAAATATTCAGCCATACAACTATTGTACAATTGAACCAGTAGTGTAAATAATTTAAAGTACAATAAAATAAACTGTCAGAACCATAAGCTGTAGAGCCCAACAATCTTTTAAAATGCAAGGTGTACACAAAACCAAACATTACAATATTGTAAGTTGTGTTCATATACACACATTTTTGACAGTTCTTTTCATGTCAGGAAGCACAGTGTAGAAAATGTTATTCTTTAGCTCTTGTGGCATAAGCCTTGAGACATTCTGAATGTGTTGACATTATAATGAGCAGCTTATTGTGGGAGGGGAGGGGAGGAAGGCACTGTGAAAAATCTTAAAATTCCTCTACCGATTGTGTGATAAAGTAAAAACAAGAAAGCAGTTATTACTCTACTAAAAGTCAATGGCATCAGTTTATGAGATGAGTTATGCCCTTCTGTGCCTCTAATTGAGAACAGGTTCATAATGCCAATCATAAGGAGAAATACAGCTTCAGGAAGATCCCTGCTGCGATCCAACCTAGCATTTTTCACTGACAGAAAGCACTGCCACAGGTAAAGGCAAATCACGTGTCAGGACAAATTTGTGGAGCAACCACAGATAAAATCCCAAACTTTCTACTTGGAGTCTGAAAGTATACTGAAATGCTTACAGTATAATTAACCTAGTTTTTTTGTTGATACTGGATTATAAATTCATAGAACATAAAAAGTACAGAATAGCAAACACACACACACACACACACACACACACACACACACAGATCGGGGGGGGGGGGGGGGGGGGACTCCAGTTGTGTATATAAAATACCTTTATCAGTGATCCATCTTCGCTCACAGATCCCTTGAATGTTTTGCTGTGCTTCCCACTGTTCACATTATAGACCCTGATATTGCGATCCTGGCATGCTGTTAGAATATGCTTCTGTCCAGAATCCACCTCCATATCATACAGTGTCGTCTTGCCCGCAACATTGTGACCACGAGAAAATTGATATGTTCCACCAGGTGTCTGGAATAGAACACAGAAAAAAACTTTGAAGCTTATGGAAAATATCAAGCAATTATACAGACTCTCACTACTCTTACAATTATGTATTGTGAAATGACTTTCAAGAATTTCAATGCAGTTTTGTGTCTGAAATGAAAATCCATCATTTAGTTATTCAGAGCTATGAGCACTCACTGTCAGGTACTTTAACTGAGATGTGGCAGTATTGCTATTGCTGTAAGCATTGCCCACAAATGGCAAGGATTCAGGTTTTCATTCCTGGTCTGGTAGACTGTATTTACCAGGCAGGAGGTTTCAGTGAAATTTCACAATAGTTTAAAAAAACAGCATTATAGATGAACAATGTAGGAAAAAGACAGATTGCTACTTACTATAATGAAGACACGTCAAGTTGCTGACGGGCACAATTAAAAGACAGTTACTTAAAGCTTTCGGCCACAGCTTTCATCTCAGTAGCACAGGACACACACACACACAAAATTCATACATACACGAAAGTGCGTGTGCGCGCCCACACACACACCAACACACACACACACACACACACACACACACACACACACACACACACACACACACACACACACACACACACACATTAAAAAATATATTTAAAAAAATAAAACAGCCAACTCCAGCATCTCGGGCCAGAACTATCACTTGGGATGCAAGCAGCAGTCTAGAGTGGGCGGTAAAGGGGAAGGGATAGTAGTGTATAGGTGGAGAGATAGATAGATAGAGAGAGAGAGAGAGAGAGAGAGAGAGAGAGAGAGAGAGAGAGAGAGAGAGAGAGAGACGAACGCTATCTGGTGGAGAGAGAGAGAGAGAGAGAGAGAGAGACGAATGCTATCTGGTGGAGTGTGCAGGGACTAGACTTCCAACAGGTGCAGCATTAGGAGGTTGTGGAGCAAGGTGGTTGGGCAAAAAGGAGAGGAGCGGGGAAAGATGGGCGGCTTCATTGGCAGAGGGCTGCAAATAAACAAGGTAGGAGATGAGAGTAGGGAGGAGATGACAGGACAGAGAGGGTGGAAAGCGTAGAGGATGTGGGGACAAGTATGTTACCATTGGTTGAGGCTGGGATAGTTATGGGAGTAGAGAATGTGTTCTAAGAATAAATCCCACTGCACAGTTCAGAAAAACTGATAGCGGAGCAAAGGATCCAGATGGCTCGCCCAGTGAAGCAGCCATTGAAATCAAGTGTTGTACATTCAGCTGCATGTTAAGCAACAGGTTGGTCTACTTTGCTCTTGACCACAGTTTGGCAGTGGCTGGCTGTCCTAGTGGACAGCTGCTTGGTAGTCATACCATAACAATAAGCAGTGCAATGATCGCAACAGAGCTGGCAAATGACATGGCTGCTTTCACAGATGGCCCAGCCCCTGATGAGGCAAGATAAATGACACCCAACATGGCCACCACCTACACATTCCCCAAAATCCAAAAACCCATCAATTGTGGACACCCCATTGTGGCTGGTTATTGTGCCCCACAGAAAGAATTTCAGCCCTCATTGACCAACACCTCCAACCAATTGCTCGTAATCTAGGCTCCCACATCAAAGATGACAGTCACTTCCTTCACCGACTCTCCACCATCCACACTCCTTTACCTCCTGGATCCCTACTCATCATCGCTGTTGAAGCCGCATCCCTACACCAACATCTGTCATGCCCGTGGTCTTACCGCTATCGCTACTGAACACTACCTTTCCCAGTGTTCTTCAAGAGTCCAAACCCACTATCTCATTCCTCATACACCTTAATAATTTTATCCTAACCCACAACCACTCCTCATTTGAAAGGAAGGTATATAAACAAATTCAGGACACAGCCATGGGCACCCGTATGGCACCCAAACGGTGGCCAAGAGCAAAGTAGATCATCCTGTGGCACAACATGTAGCTGAACACAACACACTTGATTTCAATGGCTGCTTCACTACCTGGACTTCTGGATGCTTCCCTCCACCACCACTTTTCTGAACTGTGCAGATGGAAGTTATCCTTACAACACATTCTCCACTGCTGTAATTATCCCAGCCTCAACCTACGGTAACATACTGTCCCCACACCATCCACCCAACAGTTTCCACCTCCTCTATTCTATTACCTCCTCCCCATTCTCATCTACCACCCTGTTTATTTGCAGTCCTCTGCCAATGCATCCGCCCATCTTTCCTCGCTCCTCTCTTTTTTTGCTACTTTTTTTTCCCAACCTCCCTGCCCCACAACCTAATGACATTGTGCATGTTGACTGTCTGGTCCCTGCACACTCCACCAGACAGTGTTCATGTCTCTCCCCACCTGTACATTACTATCCCTTCACCTTCTCTGCTCCCCGCCTGCACCCCACACAATAGTTGCATTCTGGCTCAAAATGTGGGAGTTGGTAGTTGCGTGTGCATGAGGTGTGATTTATTTTGTGTGTGTGTGTGTGTGTGTGTGTGTGTGTGTGTGTGTGTGTGTGTGTGTGCAGGGGGGAGGGGGGGGGGGGGTACTGATGAAAGCTGTGGCCAAAAGCTTTATGTAAGTGTCTTAATTCTGCCAGTCAGCAACTCGACATGTCTTCTTTAGAGTAAGTAGCAATATGTCTTTTCCTACACTATTGATATTCGTACCTAGAGTTTCCATTGTTTGAATTTTATAAATGAAATTGTTTAGTTATTCAAAGCATCCCTAGCTGTCCCTCAGCAAATTTTTCTCTCATCACACTTTAACTATTCATAGTACTACAAAAGATATTGTTTATACATTATAAACTATTATTATCAACTGTAAGCAGAAAGAGGTTTCTGAAGAAAAGTGCAGCAGCGAATACGAGCATCTGCAACAGAACATGAGGAATAGCAATTACCAAAGCCAATTTAATCTCACAAGATTTCAAATTATGAAGGGTGCCTCAAGTCTTTTTACATACAATCACTAGATAGAACTTGTCATATGTAGTCAAACTAATGATGTTTGTAGGTGTACAGCAATATATCAATGTGTGTCATGTAGAATTTTAACTCATGTTAATTTCCTTTGATTCACATCCCACCCAGTGTCAGGCAGCTACCAGTTGCATTAGTAGGCGCAGGTACGGACTGTCAAATCAGGACTAACATATCAAGGGTGGTTACATAGGCAGCAGCCATGGATCAGAGAGAAGACAGATGATCAAAGAATTTTCCGGACCTTAGAAAGTCACTAGAATGTCCACATCATAATTACAAGGAGAGGTCCTATCTCATCCGGGATACAAAAGAGCCTAAAGATGGCACTGATTATAGTCTTTAGGACTTTTAGTCATCAGCAGTAAGATCTCAAAAGTTGAGCAGAATTGCAGCCAGGAAAATGTTAACATATTCTAACCATGTAGCTCAGAAATTGGACTAGCAATTTGATCACAATAAGAGTTCGAAGAAATAATAGTTTGAAAAAATGAAAATGTGAAGGTTTTCATTGGATGAATTTTTACAGTATTTGCAAAGCCCTTAGTCAACAAGAAATGCCTTGATTTGCTTCAATAAACTCCTGCTAATCACCTTCTGAAAACACTGTTAAGACTGATTTGCAGAATTTCATCATCATCTTACTTCTATCAGTTAAAAACAACTGTTCTGAACAACACCGAGGCTATCTGTAATATGACAGAAGAAGATCACTTATGACCTACCAACAGATAGAGGCACCCTTAGGCATATTGAAGCTGCAGTGCTTTTGATTTTGATTGAATATTTAGCTCTGAAAAAGATCTGTTCCTGATAGATTACAGACAATTTGACTAAAGCTGAAAAAACAGGTTGAATGGTGTAAGGAATTTAGAAAAAGAAAATCAAATATCCAGACAGCTCATAATAACGGAACACGAAACTTGGATACATTCATGAAAGCTGGAAACTAGCAGCAATCAACTGTTTACACATTACAAGAAACTGACAACTAGATTCTTTGCTTACTCTGGACTTGTCACGATGTTCATTTAGGGAACTGAGTAACAGTTACTGAGTTAATGCTGAATCGTGTGAAACAATATTTGCCAAAACTTATCATTGAAAACAGAAAATATAACTGAAACCATATCCTTTTCCTTATCTTCCCCTTTTTGCAAAGGGCATTTTTTTTTTTATCTTAACATCAGAGCTATCAGACAAACTTTCTTTACTTTTACATGTGTGTGTGTGTAAGAGTATGAATATGTTTATTTAACTAATGCTAAATACAGTACAGAAAATACAAAAACGTAGCAGGACTGCCAAACAAAATACTGCAAAACAAAATTATTAAGAACAGAAACATGTTTCACTCACCCCCTGAAGCTGCCTGAATATAATGGACTTGTCTGCTCCACATGAGACCATTTGAAGCTGGTCATGAATGTTGAGGAATCGAACAGCTGTAATAGATGATGAGTGGTCATCTAGTGTCTGAAGGAAGTTGTAATCCTGAAACAGGGAACATTCTATTAACTTTTCTGTGTCATCAAATACATAACAATGTGTGTGTGTGTGTGTGTGTGTGTGTGTGTGTGTGTGTGTGTGTGCGCGCGCGCGCGCGCGCGCGCGCGCGCACGTGCTTCCATGCAAAGTTTCAAGACCAGACAGACATACAATCACACACATACTAACTTCAAAAAAGAATTACAATCATAGCTGTCATAATAGCCAATACTGAATAGCCTTGCCACTAATACTAAAAAAGAGAAAAATGTGTTTAGCATTTTCTTTGGTACTCTCAGATAAAGGTGAGTGTAAGGTTCCTCTTGATTGGTAACAAAATATTACTATGATATTGATGATTATTATCATTATTTGGGGTGGCAGATGGGAGAGGGGCTGATTATTATTAGAAAGTTGATGAAGGGGTGGAAACCTATCCTAAGATAGAAGCGTGAGGATGTGTAACTAATAACACTAATGTTGTAAAAACAGTGCACCCTTCTCCAATACTTCATGAAATAATGAATCTGATTAGTCATTACAGGTGGCTAGGTGACTGTAATTCCATTTAATTCTGTACTCTGGGAGAGGAAGGAGGGAAAAGGAGGTATGTCGTTTCATATGGGCAGTGAATACATTCTGCAGAGTGCAGTGTGGCATAAAATCATTACTATATGCATCTAGTCTTATTTCCATCAGAATCTACAACATTGTAGGTTACCTGCTTATAAGTATGTCTCAATACATATGCTTATGTTATAGCCCATCTTTCAAAATTGAATATATTAGTACTCACAACTTGTTCAATTTTTCTCAACAAACATCAGCTAAGAGCAAAAACTCCTCAAGCACATTATACTTTTCAATATTCAGACAATGTTATGAAGGTAGTTAGGCAGATAATTAATGGTTAATACACCAAATAAGGTCAAATAATAAATGGTAAAAGTGGCTACTATTGCACTGCCAGCTGCATGGGACGTCTTGTCAGTGACTCTAGTTGTAACATCATTGTGTTGCCATAATCATGTCACTGTATTGTCACCACTGTTTTTATAATTGTATATTACCATCTACATCTACATCTACATCTACATCACATCTACATCTACATGATTACTCTGCAATTCACATTTAAGTGCTTGGCAGCGGGTTCATCGAACCACAATCACACCATCTCCCTACCATTCCACTGCCGAACAGCGCGTGGGAAAAACAAACACCTAAACCTTTCTGTTCGAGCTCTGATTTCTCTTATTTCATTTTGATGATCATTTCTTCCTATGTAGGTTGAGCTCAACAAAATATTTTCGCACTCGGAAGAGAAAGTTGGTGACTGAAATTTCGTAAATAGATCTCGCCGCGACGAAAAACATCTTTGCTTTAATGACTTCCATCCCAACTCTCGTATCATATCTGCCACACTCTCTCCCCTATTACATGATAATACAAAATGAGCTGCCCTTTTTTGCACCCTTTCGATGTCCTCCGTCAATCCCACCTGGTAAGGATCCCACACCACGCAGCAAAATTCTAACAGAGGACGAACGAGTGTAGTGTAAGCTGTCTCTTTAATGGACTTGTTGCATCTTCTAAGTGTCCTGCCAATGAAATGCAACCTTTGGCTCGCCTTCCCCACAATATTATCTATGTGGTCTTTCCAATTGAAGTTGTTCGTAATTTTAACACCCAGGTACTTAGTTGAATTGACAGCCTTGAGAATTGTACTATTTATTGAGTAATCGAATTCCAACGGATTTCTTTTGGAACTCATGTGGATCACCTCACACTTTTCGTTATTTAGCGTCAACTGCCACCTGCCACACCATACAGCAATCTTTTCTAAATCACTTTGCAACTGATACTGGTCTTCGGATGACCTTACTAGACGGTAAACTACAGCATCATCTGCGAACAACCTAAGAGAACTGCTACAAGAAAAAATTAGTAAAAAATTGAGAACAAAACAAAGTAAAGATTAACAAACCAGTGTACGAATGAACAATAAGACAAAACAAAGACTGATGAAAGAAAAATAAAAAAATTATGGCAGGTAATGTGCTGGAAGGCTTAATACTATGGTTCCAGTACTCTTTGTCTGAAGTATTGTCTGTGGTTTACGTTCTTAAGAAAAAGGGGAGAGGGTTCAACTGGTTTCACATGGATGTAACAATTTTTAAGGCTGCACTTTGTGGAATGAGCAGGTGCCTGTAAAATTCACAATTTGTGATAAATACAAATACAGAAGCAAATTTTGCCTCAAAATGCAAAAAGGTGAAATTACCTAGCGAGTGGTTTTTCACAGAAAATTGTATCCAAAGGAACTATTTTATCAGAGACAGTTTGGAATAGATTTATTTTCTGCATATAAATATAAAAATGTACTCAGTTTTCAATTACTAGTATTGCAAATTATACAGTGAAGCCCTATTCCTAAACATAATGTGCTTAAAAAAGTGTTTGTAAAATCAAAAATGCAAGAATACAATGATGTATGACTGTGCTTTACACTCTAGTGTTACACCAGTTCCTTGCAGCTGAAGGGTTCGTATAAAATACAGGCCATGTAATGAAAAGCAGAACTCAACTGGGGGACCACGTGTCTTACAGGATAGAAATATATACTTTCTCTGCTACATATACTTCAAAGGTTAGTATAATGCAGACACTTAAACACAGCAGTTTCAGGTGGTAGGTCTTTTGAACTGTGGTCGAGTCAAATACTGATAGAGGTTGGGCCTGAACTGGTGCCCAGTAGACATGTGTCCCATCCGAGAGGTCCACACATGGCTGCAGAGTGTGGGAGAGCGAGCACGAATACACACTGTATACTTTTGCGAAAGTTGCCGAAGCTGACTGACACTGTCTCGTTAACTATACAGCTGAGCAAGGGTGACACAGCCAAGTGGGCACTTGTTCATGGCCATATAAATGTCATGTGCTCGCACTAACTTGCACACAGGCTACACACTTTGAGTGTACACATCTGCCACGTGTTTCCCTTAAAACCAGAATTGGGTAAAATTTATTCGACTGACAAATAAAAAATACAGATAAAATTTTATTTGTTATTCATGAACACCAAATAAAAATATTTGTTCAAAACATTATTAATTTGTACAAATAAAAGCATTTATTCATATTCTGTGAATAAAAAGCAAAACAAATAATAGAAACTTCTGTTTAAATTAGTTTCCAGAACTATTTGTCATTGTGACACACTAAAGAAAATGATTCTACCCATCTACACACACAACAACAATATTTGTGATTTGTATGTCCTGTAATCATCTTTATTTCAAGATAATGACATGACTTTCAAATCACAATCTTCTTCAGCAAAAATTGTGAAATCATCAACTTCGCTGTAGTTTCTGCCACATTCAAAATAAATTTTCTTTTTACACCATAATATAATTTAAAACTGGTGACCTGACTCCTTAGACATTTATTTCACTATTAAGTGTCTGTAGTTTGTTGTAAACCTCCCTTGGTCATGAAGAGTAATACAGATAAACCATTTGTTTTTAAACCCTGGGTATGGCATTGCTGCAATAATTGCAGTTGGTGTGGAAAGGCGAAAAAGGTCTTCCAATTATCTCTTGATGATTTCTCAACAAAATAACTTGCCAGTGTGGTGCAACTTTATGAACTCTTATTTACTCAAACTCAGTCTCTTTTCCAAAATTTTTCAGTCTCAAAGCTCTACGTAACAGCATAGACAGGCTACAGATCAAAAGCAATATTACCTTTTAATGAAAAGCTTACTCAGGGTTAGTCCTAAAACAGTTATGGATGACTTAAGATGACCAGCAACATTCCACAAATGTTTTATAGGACTTCAATTATAAGTCAGTTGATGGTAATCACTAGGTTGAATCTGAGTGTGACACTGAAGGTACCTGGACGTGTATAACAGGTCTAGGTGAAATCAAATTAATTGTTGGATTTTTTTACCAGCAACTCATTTCCGCTGTTACTGTTTTAGAATTGCTTGAAGTAAGTCTATGGGCAGTAGTGTGAAAATACCCAAATCATGCAATATTAGTTGGAGATGACTTGAACCTGCCAAGTATAGACTGCTATAACTCTTGATTCACTGTAGGGGTATGGGCAGTCAGCTCTGCAAAGAACTTTTGAACACTTTTCCGAAAACTGCATTGAGCAACTAGTTTGACAGCTCACATGCAATGGAAATATTTTATACTTCACAACAACAAACAAATGTGACCTTACTGATGGTGCCAGGAGAAAGACAGGGATTAGTAACCATCATATCACAGAAATGATGGTTCTGGAGTTAATAAATCAGTTGAGGATGGGAGACAAATTTTGCTGGAAAAACAGATAGGTTGTTGTTAGCATCCCACTTCAACAATGAACTTACATCATTTAGTTCCAGTATGATGGACACAGAAGTTGTAAATCATGCTCTTTAGAAATACGTGCCAAGTAAGTGAATTAAAAACAGGAAAGACCCACTAACATAATACAGCAAATGCTGAGGAATCAAAAATTATTGCACTCTCAGTACAAAAGAGAATGCACAAATGACGAAAGGCAAAAACCAATGTTAGTAGAGATTTTTGAGTGTATATAAAGATTGATTCATGAAGCATATAACAAATACCACCATTATTATACCTTAGCAAAAGATCTTGCAAAGAACCCAAGAAAATTTTGGCCCTATGTAATATCACTCAGCAGCTTGAAGGCCTTTATCCCCTCACCTGTTGGCCCATATGGTGTAGCAGTAGAAGTTAGCAAAAGGAAAGTCAAAGTTATAAATTTCACATTTAAGAAATTGTTCATGAAGGAGAATCATACAAACATATCGTTGTTTGACCATTGCGCAGGCTTCCCTATGAAGGACATAGTAATAGGCATCCCTGGTATAGAGAAACAACTGAAAGAGTGGACAACAAATATGTTGCCAGGTCTGGATGAAACCCCAGTCAATTTTACAAGAAGAACTCTACAGCATTGGCCCCTTACTTATCTTGCATTTATCGCAAATCTCTACATGACAGGACCACTCGCTTGTTGTCCCATCCATACTCAATGAGTAAGAGCCATATGATAGTGGATGAGCAGAGTGCTAGCTGCCTGCCTCTCTCTCTCTCTGTGTGTATGTGTGTGTGTGTGTGTGTGTGTGTGTGTGTGTGTGTGTGTGTAAGAGAGTTATGTGGATGAACATTAATTACATGAATGTAATGCTCTGTCTGAACTACTTCGTTTATAAAATTGCCAACATCAGCAAGCAGTTGTGTGGTACCTGTTACCGAATGCTGTGTGTTGCTCTTTATTTTATTTTCTGCTTTTGAGATGAATGAAGAAGCTAATCCTGATTCATCACAGAGTCTGATTATGACCACCAAAACAAAACACCAAAAGAGATCACTGGTGTTGCAGAAGCACAAAACACGGATGTAGGCTGGCTGCCTGAGAGAGGGCCTATTTCCCCACACCACTCCTCTGTCTGCACTCACAGCCAATGCCCAGTTTAAAGTAGGGGGGAAAAAAGAAAGAAAAAAAACAACAACAGTGCATCAGTGTGTGACTGGAAAACAAAACCTCTTAATGTATTTCGATCATGCTGAAAGTCATCCTCTAACGCGGAAGAAAAGATATTTTTAGTTCTGCTTTGCACTAAGTACCTTGTCGGTTCTATCTGTGGTGTTGCCAATTATGGATAGCACAGCTATGAGTGCTCATGACAGGTTGAAACCAATACTCTGCAGATTTTATAATTATCAAATTGGATGTTGAGAACCACCTTAAATCAGAGGCTGGAAAATAGTGCTGCTTCTAAACAGAAAGCTTAAAAGGAGCCAAAAGGAAGAAACAAGCAAAGACGATTACAGAAAAAAAACTGAAGTTTTTTTCAAAGGCAAATACTCCAGTCAAAAAGCTCCCAAATCACCTCCCCCCCCCCCCCCCCCACCATCGGTTTCAAAGCACTGAGGCTTCATCGTCAGTGTCATAGTGTACAATGTTTTAAATTTGTGTGCGTAATCATGTGCAAACAAAAAGAATTTTTTAAAAATATGTGCTGCATTTTCAAAATCCTAATAATGAGAAAGTCGGTCTCGTAAACAGACAAACAGCCGGGAGAATGGTGTGCTGACCACATGTCCTTCCATATCCGCATCCAGTGATGCCTGTGGGCTGAGGATGACACGGTGGCCGATCAGTACTGTTGGGCCTTCATGGTCTATTCGGGAGTAGTTTAGTTTAGTTTAATAATGAAAAAGTGAAGAGCCACTACTAAATCTGATTTTAATGCAAGAATCTTCCTGTAACATGTAACACAACACAGAATGTTTTCACCACCACCACCACCACCACCACCACCAACAACAACAACAACAACAAAATATAAACACAGAACAACTGAGAAAAGAGGTCATATCAGCAGGTCAAGTAAATGAATTTTGCTAAAAGAATGAGATGTAATTATGATTGAGCAGAGATGAGATATAAATGTTTATTCTTCCTTTCTGGGTTAAGACATAGTGACCTACTAATTTTTTTATTGAAAAGATTTAATTTAGATGTACTTCAGTTAATGAAGCAACTATAATCTTGTAGTAATTGTGATCAGTTCTCTTAAGTTATCTACAAAAACCATACAAAATATAATTCAAACCAAACTAATAAGAAAAACTTTTACATTTTTAGGAATAAGACGACTTACATTATCAACACTGAAGACATGAATAAGTCTATCACGAGATGCTGAAGCAAGGAATCTATGACCACTTTCTGGCTTACTGTATTCAAGGCACAGTACCTCTGCATCGTGTGCCTCTATCCTGCACAGTTCTTGCAAATCTTGTAACCTATGAATCCTGATAAACAACCAAAATGACATTAGTAAATTTTGCTGATTTCTGGCATTTTTATACATTTATTTATAAACAAAACCATTAAATCGCTCTTTTAAAAAATTTAATAGATATTTAATGTTAAGATAACAATGCAAAACTGTGGTTGTAAAAAAATTCAGATACTAATTTTTAAGTACTGTGATGAAAAGGCAACTTCTTTACTCTTGTATTAAGATTCAAATCTTTTACTCTCTTTCTTTAAACACAGAATGTAACTTGTACAGCATCATTAAGAGAAATGAGTGTCCTGGAATATTAGAGAGACACACACACACACACACACACACACACACACACACACAACAACAACAACAACAACAACAACAATGGGGATGAACCAAAGACAGACAGAGATAAAAAAAACTGAGTGATTGAAATTTTGGATATGATTGGAATTGGAACTGTTTATTACAAAAAGATCTATGATGGCTGCTTCTTGTTGGTGCACAGTCAACACAAAATTTTATAGGACAATGTTCCTGTACACGACAAAATACCTCTGGTATTCTGTGCAGGATATTTACTGAAGGTAAACATCTTTCTATAGTGACTTATCAGGTTTTACAGTGGTGTAGTTGTGCTCCCAGGGTGTTACACTCTAGCTTGCACTGTATTTTGGTGATTTAATTTGTAGCAATTAGTACATGCTACTGGTACTACAAAGATACCAAGTATATGCCCCATGCTTACTTACATACTTTGGCCAAACCTTCCCTGAATGGTGTTCAATATACGGTCTGCTCCCAGTCACCTGTCACTTATTAGCACACTCCAAGCAGTCTGCTCTGGAATTAAGCATTAGGTCTGTTCTTGCATATCCTGTGTGAGATCTACACTGAGGGTCCGAGATGGAAGCAGATTTTGTACAGAACACTTGGGAGCTTGTGACAAAACAAATCGATTCTTTTGATCTGATCTCAAAAGTAACCAAATTTTTTTGTCGCAACTTTATCACATTTCCAATACATTTACTAGTTGATACGTGACACTCACTTGGAAATATCAAGTTCTCATGTACATTATATTTCTCTGGAATTTATTATTCAGGTTCTTATTTCAAGTGTTCCGATTCCATTTATGTAATTAATTTTCATTACAGCACTTTTAATTTTGAAGTTAGTAGATTGAGATATGGAAAACTCTGTGAGCTAAATGATATATTTGAGGAAAGTGATGTATACTGTTTGAGAGTTAAGCATTTCCACTACCCTGTAAAGTATTTTAAATTACTGAAAACTAATTATTTTCTGCAATAATTAAACTTGAGCTTCTGGACAAGTACTATTTTCCATCGCAGATTTTGTAATGACCACTGTTAGATTCCAGTCTTCAACTACATAGTACTATTATCTTAATTTTTTCTATACAAAATGACATACAGTATTAATTGGTTAACACATTAATTAATAATTTCATGTAATTCACTTTGATTTGAAATATGGCACCCATTCATGTAAATGAGGGGATCACAATGCAGAAGAAAAATAGTGTCCATGTACTTTTATAACTATGTAATCAACAACATTTTTTGTAATACAGCATCCTACTGGTTCTTACACTTTACCAAAAGCAGTAAATTCCAACCTAGCCACAGTTCAAAGCATTATGTAGTTTTTAGAACAACAAATTTGTTCTTAGGCCTATCTATAAGTAGTCGAGCACCATCCAAAACTAGCAGTCTGTGGTTAGAGAGCTACAGAGTAATACTTGTGCTGGAAGTGCTTCGTTATTTGATTCAGATTTATATGGCTGTGTGGTTTCAGTTGCCTGAGACTGCACCTTGTGTGTGTGTGTGTGTGTGTGTGTGTGTGTGTGTGTGTGTGTGTGTGTGTACACGCACATTCAAGAACACATGCACTGGTTACCAAGGAACTCAAACACTTTATCTGTAAAAAAGTTGTGTATAATAACAGTACTTCTAATTAACAAAAATTGTGACAGAACTGTGATGTGATGAACAAGTACTGTGAACTATCATTGCAATTAAAATCAGTGATTCCAGAACATGGTGTATATCTTTACACTTAACAGTGTGGCTTCTTCTTCAACAATGTACCGAAGAACCATGCTATATTTGAACTGCGTCATTCTTTTGATAAATGTGAACTGTTCAGATTGTGCCACTACTGGAAACACCCCACTGTAATTGTGAGTGCTGATCTACAGACATGTACTTGTTATTTTTTGTACTGTAAAAATTACAGGTCAGTTCCATCTCAAGTTCTAGAATGAACTGTAAAGCAAACATCTGGATTCCCACAACCACCAGTTTGGGTAAACAGAACAGAACACCTAAACATATGATCATGGAACAAATAATGACCACCTGAGCATGCAACAGGATCAGACTAGTCATAAAATGCTGACAGTGAACCGAGACTGGACCAAGTAAATTGAAAAACATTGAAAATAGAAAATCTCCCAGACAGAGAAGCAAATACACAATTCACTTATATTATTTTTGTCGCTGTGGTGCTACCCTCCTTAGAAGATGTTTTCAATAATCACTCCAAAGAACTTCATAAATGTCAAAAAACATGATAACTGAAGATTTGCTTATAGATATAGAGGGATTTCTTCAACAACAACAACTACTACTACAACAACAAAATTATTATTATTATTATTATTGTCACTGATGAGAACACAAAAAAAAAAAAAAAAAAAAAAAAAAAAAAAAAAAAAAAAAAGTTAATTCCATTAAGTTGACAGTGGCAGTGTCTAGAACTCTCAGATGTCACTAAAATGAGGAAGCACTATGATGGTTAGCTGTAAGTTACTGAAATGTGATTGTGAGGAAAGTTCCACTTACTGCGAATATTGGAGTTTAAAGGAACGAATGTAAGTGTTTCAATGCAGATGCTATCAATTTCTACTTGTTTCAATCAAAATGGCTGATTGTTTCAATCAAATTAAGCTACAGAAATGGTCATTGCCTCATGCAGTTCAATTCAAGAAAGCTGCAACGAGTCATAAAAAAATCAAGAAACAATAAATGGTTAATCTCAGCAACTATGGATATCACATCTGTATGAAATACATTGTCCCAGATTTACCTGATGTTACCTGCCCTGTCACCTGAAGCTAAATGCTTGCCGTCTGGACTTATCCTTATTGACCTGACACCATTGCGGCCATCATAGGAACTGTCATTCCTTTCAGCACCAGCAGCAGCCAAATCTAGATCCTTCAGGTATGTCATTTCTGGGTCAACATACAGAACTTTCAACAGCTCCTGTCAAAGACAAAACCATTTTCAACCAAGTTATGAAGATGACTATATGGAGGGATTTTCCTATACATTACAAGAATAATGTCAAAATTCCTGAGGACCATAGGAAGTACCTGTCCTACAGTACAGAGTGTATGAACAAAATCTACACTAAGTAACCTCATTTCATCTCAACATCACATCACACCAATCCGTCTTACAAAATAAACCAAAATACAAGAAACAGACTCCAGTGATTTAGGAAACTCACAGAAAACATAAATCAGGATATCCACATCGGGATTTGAACCAGCTGCTTCTCTACTATATTAAACCGCTCGTTTTTAACATTGGTTTGTATTGTATGGTGAAGTATTAATTTGCAGTTTCAATATCTCAAGCATAAAATTATAATTAATTCTAACCAGACCAAAATTTAACTACATTTCATCTCTATTTACCATCTTTGGTCACTTAGTTTGCCTTTTGTTTCATATTAAAGAAGACACATACTATTATTGTAAATATTTGCAGCAATTTGTTTGTGTGTTATGAAAGCATCAATGAGCAAATGCTGAGTCATGAAAGATTTGCCGAATGGCCATGGAACAATTTAGCATTAAGAGGTGCCTTGTCCCCCCAGTCACCTACCATCCCTCGCATAGCCACAGTCCGGCACATAGAAGCAGCCCTCTCACGACTCAGTATGAACTGAATCACACCCTCCACCAGGATTTCAAATGCTCTAAAACAAGAAACATCCTCATCAGTATCCTCCCACAGTGGCATTCCACTGCCTACCCAACCTACACAATACCTTTGTCCATCCCTATTCTACCCCTGTTCCCAATCTCTTGTCCCGTGGCTCATATCCCCACAACAGGCCCAAATACCAGACCTGTCCCACACATTCTCTCATTAGCATCTACTCCAGTCATGTCCTGTCAAAGGCTGGGTCATCTGTAAAAGCAGCCATGTGGTCTGCCAAATTAGCTACAACCAATGTGCTGCATTCTACATGAGCATGACAACTAAGAAGCCATCTGTCCACACGAATGGCCACCGCTGAACTGCGGGTAATCAACAGCTGGGCTGTCCAGTTACTGAACATGCTGCCCAACATGATGTGCTTGACTTCATCAAGTGCTTCTCTGGCTGTGCCTTCTGGATTCTTACCACAACCACCATCTTTTCTGAAATGTGTGGGTGGGAACTTCCCCTGCAACATATCCTTCATTCCTGGAACCCTTCTCACATCATCCTTCATTGGTCCCTGTCCCCCTACCTACTTGTACACTTTCCTACTCCCACTCCAGCCCTACACACCATGTATACCACCAGTGCACCTGCACGATCTTTTCCCCTTCTCTTCTTCCCTTTGCTTCCTCCCCCAAGCACAGTCAATGCTACCCCACCATGTCTCTGCACACTACCACATGGCATCACTGGCACATTCCCCACTCCTATACTGCGCCGCTCCCTGACCCACGCTGCTTTTGTACTCTCACCCACCCTATAAAGATTGCTCCTCCATTTCATACACAGTTGCAGTCACAGCAGGGCCTTAACGCCCATAGAAGGCAATGGCTATTTGTGTGAGAGTTGTGTTTGTGCAAATGTGCACGAGTTATAAAATCTAGCAGTTTCTTTCAGTGTGCCCGACACTCAATGCCTCCTCTACATGCTGATCAGCATATGCCCTTTCATATCACTATTATTTCATCCAGGATTTTCAATTGTTTGATTTTATTTTGCAGTGTACATGTAGAGCATTTCAGGAAGTGACATTTGGGAGAATAATGGAAACAATTTGTAGAATATTTATATCATATTTAAAAAACATGACTAATAATGACATTACACAGTTATGGAAATAAGGAATGAACTGACATGATTGAGGACGACATGTGCAGGCATCAAATGTCATGATTACAAGAATTGTTACAGTTGTAACATACATTCCCGTATGCTACACCAACAATTTGTTTATTATTTTATTTCAGCTCTTTCAAATTATGGTTCTGTAAGCATAAATTTAACATTTCACTTTCAGCCTGAAAAATAGGTAGTAATAGTAGCACATTCCAAACAACAAAATGGCATGTATGAGAAGAGTGAAACATACATTACTATAGATGTTGCGTTTGTAAACAGTGTCGTCTGGAGGAAGGTTGGGATCAAGATTCCATACACGGATGGTATCATCACTTGAGCAAGTAATAAATGAACCAGGTGGCATAGTTGCTGCTATTTCTCCACCTTGGTCTAATGGTGGAAAGACATCCACTCCCCAAATGCATGCTGAATGGAACAGGAATGAATGGGATTTTCCAACCTGGAACAATAAAATCTGAAACTGTGACTTCCTCTCATAGATCAAAAAAGTAATGAGAAGTTGGTACTATCCATAACTTCAAAGACACCTTTTCTAGGTCTATAAGAAAGGCCCAACATTAGTTATAGATAGATCACACAAATACTTATTTTAGAGCTTCTGATCTCTAAACATTAACATGATGATGCTGTAAGAATAAACCTTAAAATTAACAACCTTTAAAATGCCTACAAAGTAAAATAAACATAAAGTTACAGATGTTATAAAAATTCTGCAGATTAAATTGTAAAATGAACGGAACAGAAATGAAGATCATTACATAAATAATTTCCAGCTTCATCTGTCTCATTCTCATTATTTAGCTGAAAAATGACAAACATAGTAACAATTACAGTGTAGGCTATTTTAAAACTTCACTCACACCAGAACTTTAACTCAAACTAAAAAATTTCTCTACAGAAGCGAAGAATAGTTTTCAGATTATGTTGCTAAACCACCACATTTTTTCCCCAAGTGATTTTATCCTGAAATAGCTACTGGTAATATATTATCACTTTCATACACATTTTGGCACACACTGTTTCAGTGTTTCATTGTTATATCAGATTAAATGCAGATAACTTCATACACTCCTTTGCCACTATGAATGGCACAAAACAGTTAATTTTACATGAGTGGTACTTACTTTACATTTCTTAGTGAAATTATTTATATAACTTGGGTTTGTTGGTTTTTAACTCATTTTCAAATTAACTTTTTTGCATCAATCGTCATGACTAGCTACAAGGGAAACATTATGAATGGTTAACAATGTCTTGTTGTGATAAATGAACTGTCACTCCTTTACATAAATGAAAAGCACAAATGTGTGTACATTTTACAGTTAGTTTGTGTGTCTATCGACCTGCCAGCGCTTTTGTTCGGTAAGTCACCTCATCTTTGTTTTTATATATAATTTTTACAGTATTTATTTATTCAATTAACTTTTTTTGCCGACAGGAGCATTATCAGGATATAAATAACTGTCATAATCGAAGAGGATAGAGTACTGGTGAACAGCTATGAAAAAGTGTCGGAAGAATCAATCAAAATGAATTCTCCCCGTTATCAATGTCTCACAATCAATGAGAAAATAATATGACACTAGTCAGTTCCAAAGTAAACATCGTTATAATACGTGTAAATCAAAATAATCTCAGACTAAATGCCAAGTAGCAGGATCTTGATGCAATTCTTCATATGAATCTGTCATTCAGATGATAACCCGAAAAGATTTAATCAGTGAAATGTGCCAAGAAAGTCTGAAATCTCATATACACTCTGTGGTTACAATATTTTTAATGCATTTTAAGTAGGAACAGGGGCAATGAAAGTGTTGGTCTTATGGCACTTTCCTATGAAGAAAGCTAATCCCCATAAACAACATGCACTGTAATTAAAGTATGAAATGTCTTGTAAGAAACTCAAAATCTCAAGTTGTCTTATGATTAATCTGCCATTATGAACAACCTGTTTATGAAAATTCATTAACCAGTTTTTGTTATGTCTGATAAACTGTTAAAACCTCCACAGTATTCTTATATTGTGAAAATATTATCAAAAGGAAAATTTAATCAAGAAAATTATTATTTACTAGTAACTGAAATTCCAAGTACTATCAGTAGAAACATCTTATATCAGAAAATACTATTCTAGCTTTTGGAAATTAAACTCCAAGTTAAGGGGGATGAACCTGTTGTGAGCCTTTAGATGACATAAATAATATTTTCATAAAATCCAATAACTTATTATTGGCAATGTCTCATTAAAATAGATAACTGAACAACTTTCTTACCCTCTTAATGTCGTGGACATCCCAAATATACAAACTATGATCATTATATACACAAGTCAGTTTGCAGTTCTTTTCATCATAAGCGAGAGCTATGGCATCTGGGTATTTGGCATTATTTGGATGAGCAGCCATATGTCTGTAAATAAAAAAAACTCCATTGGACTCACAGCAACAAAATGACTGTAGTAGTTCTGCGCTAAAAAACTGTTGTACTTATACATAATGTAGCAATGGGAACTTGCTGTTTTGAGTGGGGCACCACGCAGAAAGATGTGGTATGCAAATGGCGGAGATGTGTTGTTCAAAGCAGTGGGTTTGGAAGTTTATCAGTGCCTCAGTAGTGACAGTACACTGGCATAAGGAGCAATGCATATTTGTCTTAGAAGCGTACTTTTCCTATGGGCAATCAGCTGTCATCATGCAGCTTGTACTTATGCACACTTCAATATTCCCGTACGTCTTATTCGTTGCTGGCAATCAATTGTTTTATTAGTGGACACCTCAAGTGCAGCTAGAAATGTGGAAAGATGATGAGTAGAATTACCAAGGCTCCCGAGGTCACTGAAAAATATTGAAGCAGTACGACAGCATTTTTTGCAAATTTCTCAGTGGTAGGATTAGATTAGATTAGATTCAGTTTTTGTTCCATAGACCCAAAAAATGAGATGATTGTCATGGGTATGGAACATGTCAGAAAGTATAACATAAAACATCTGAATATAATACTTGTGTATTGTGTATTAAACCGGGGACCTAGAAACGATGGAGAGGCTTTGTCCCACCATAGGCCTCAGTGGTTCACAACCCCACAACAGGCCACAGCAGTCCACCCACCTCTCCGCCACCCCACACTGAACCCAGAGTTATTGTGCAGTTCGGCCCCCAGTGGACCCCCCTGGGAACACCTCATACCAGACAAGTGTAAACCAAAATGTATGTTTGGTAGACTAATTATGGTGTATGTGTACATGGAGACAGTCTACGCACAGCAATCACAGACACAAGCATGTGCCCTTTAACTGCTGATCATTTCACAAGCTGAATTCTTCAAGATAACCTCAGGTTCCACCCATACTAGATGCAATGCACAAACTTGGAAAGCATGATTTTGGTGTCCACCAAAATGCTAATCAAGAGATCTTGGAAAGTTGTCTCATGTCATTCTGGTGTTCTATAGTGAGGAGATGCACTTCCATCTACATGGGAGAGTGAATAAACAAAACATGAACTAATGGAGTGCTACCAATTCCAGAACATTTTGAGGGGGGCCACTTTATACAGAACATTTAAATGTTTGGTGTGCATTGCCAAGAGAAACGATCATTTGTCCTTACTTTTTTTTTCCTAACTAAATTCTTGGAGAATTTCCAACGTGACTGTGAACCTTTTTGTCCCACAGGCTGAAACTACAGGGGATGTTGTTTCAGATGGATCAGGGCCTGGCACACACAATGTGAACTGCAATGAGCATTTTAGGCAGAAAGTTCAACAAGCACCTGATCTCTTGTAGGGGAAATCATCCACGACTGGGTTGCTCACCCGATATACTTTCTTGTGACTGTTTTTATGGGGACATCTAAAATCCATTGTGTACACCGATCATTCGAGGACCCTTGCACACATGGAGAAAAATACTCATCAAGCAATAACCTGTATATCCGTCACTAGGTAAAAAAAAAAAGAGTTGACCAAAACCTCAGAATTTACATAAATCAGAGTACTGACGATATGGGATGTCATTTGCCAGACGTAATTTTTAAAATGTTTAATTTTAAATTTTCTTGTACATAAAAACATAAAAAAGGAATTACACTAATGATGACCGATAGAAAATTCAGTTACTGTTAAAATGATATATGTAATTTTTTACTTGTTTCTTTCATCTAAGTCAGCTCCTTTACTGTGCCCAATGTACAAAATAATATTGAATGTAAGGTATGACTGTCTTGGATCTGATACTCTAAATCAATCTAAAGTGGTCAAAGTAATTAAAGAATCTCTTACTAACTAAACAGGGAATTTATGGAGTGATGCTGTCATTTAGTACTAAAAATTGCATCAGAAACAAAGAAATATCCCTCTCCATCTTATCAGATACGCAAGTGACAATGTGGACATCAAAATGTACTTTGGAACATGATGTTCTCAGGTGCAATACCTTCACAAGTTGTTCAATTGCAGTACAAGCAAGTACTTTGTGACAAGTATGGATGAGAAAATTCATGAGTCGCATGACGTTTCTTCATTTTATAGCTGTGAATCATCAGAAAAACCTAAAATCACTTTTTACAGGAGTCTGCTGATGTCACTTAAGTATTCCAAAACTTTCAACTAAAGATGACCACAGCAGTGCTGTTAAACATCTGTTGTACCAGACAAATGTTATGTCTTGTTGGCAGCACGTAAGCAGTAATTGTAGAGTCCAACTAAGTGGTTGTGCACAGTACTACCAGAAACTAAGTGGAATATATGAAGTAATCAGTCTTAAAAGGTTTCTTCTATTGTTGTAACTACTGCTGTTTAAAATAAATTTAACAAACTTCTTTCTGAACAACAAGCTGAAGACTGGAAAGTATAAAACATTTGAAATCTATGTTTGCATTTGTAGAAAATTGTAAATCTCTGAAAGTTCTTCACTTGCTGCTTTGAAATTTGGCACAACACTGCATTTGAATATGTGTGTGTTTTATAAACCTACTAGAGTGTCACATTTAATACATAAATATATACATAATAATTACAGGGGAACGCCTATACAAAAATGTAAATGTTCATTTGTTCAAAATCTTACATTTTTGAAAGTAGTGAAACATAGTTAGCAAATAGAAAAGTTGTATTTACGACTTATCAGCTTATGATTGGAATATCACTACACAATCCGAATTTGCAACAACAATAAACAAGACTCAAGGTCAGAGAGAGCAGGGACGTGGAGAAGGACAGAAGGGTGGGAAGAAATGGACACAGAAAGTGGAAAGAAGGAGAATGGAAAAGAGAGGGGGAGGAAGTGATGGACAGAGAGAGAGGGAGAGGAAGTGATGGACAGAGAGAGAGGGTGAGAGGGGTAGGAGAAGATGGACAGAGAGAAGGGAGAAGGAAATTAGGACATACACTGACAGGAAAAAAATCACAACATCAAAAGATAATTAATGCAGAGTAGTGAAATTTCAGGAATATATTTGAATTGGTAACATATTTAAGTGATTAACATAGCAAGGTCACTGGTTAATGTAAATGCAAGATAAGCCATTCCAAATGGGAAATGCTCGAACATTAATAACTGGTGTAACCGTCAGAATGTTGAATGCAAGCATGCAGACATACATGTGTCGCATTGTACAGATGTTAGATGTCAGTTTGACGGATCAAGTTGGAGTTGTCACCTGATGAAGTTCCATGTGTGTGTGATTGGACACAGATCTGGTTATTGAGCAGGCCAAGGCAACATGTTGGCACTCTGTAGAGCAAATTGGGCTACAACAGTGGTATGTGGGAGACTGTTAGCCTGTTGGAAAACTTCCCCTGCAGGTCGAATCACAAGAGTGATGTACAAATTTGCAGTTAGGGTGCACGAGATAACCATGAGAGTGCTCCTGCTGTCATACAAATTCACGCCACAGACCATAACTCCAGGTGTAGGTCCAGTGTGTCTAGCACCACACAGACAGGTTGGGCACAGACCCTCAACCGGTCTCCTAACACGCGGCCATCATTGGCCCTGAGGCAGAACCAGCTTTCATCAGAAAACACAACAGACTTCCACCCCGCCCTCCAATGAGCTCTTTCTTCACACCACTGAAGTTGTAAAAAGCAGAGGTTTGGGGTCAGAAGAATAAATGCTACACGGCGTCTGGCTCAGAAATGTCCTTCAAGTAACCTCCTTCTAACAGTTCATTGTGTCATTGCGAAGTCAACTGCTGCTGTATGTACAGTACAATGCAGCATAGCTATATGACAGACATGATTGTCTTCCCTCTCGGTGGCACCATGTGGCCATCCGGAGCGTGGTCTCCTTGCGATCATATGTTCTTGTAACAACTGCTGCCATCAATCGTGTACAGTGGCTACATTCTTGCCAGGTCTTTCTTCAATATCACAGAAGTAACATACAGTGTCTAATAGTCCTATTACATGACCTCATTCAAACTCAGTGGGGTGTTGATAACAGTGTCCTGTTGCCTTAAAGGCATTCTTGACTAGCATCAACTCACCACATGCAGTCTCAAAGGTAACTAACACTCACTGCTGTTACACCACAATTTAAAGCAAACTTGATTTGCATTCTCATAGTGATGCTATTAGTGGCACTCATTTGCGTCTGGCACAAAATTTGAATAGAAATCATTTTCTGGGTGTAGAAACATGCCTACCAACTTTTGTTTATATTGCACAACTCCTCCTTGGTGATGTGATTTTTTTTCTGTCAGTGTACATTTCCATTTAACCAGAATGAGCCCAGCAACTCATGTCCAGGATTAGCTAGCCCGTAATGAAAACAAATGTTTGGTGTCAAATTCTGTAGCTTAGTGTATACTCCAAGTCCCCCTGCCTGATTAACAAGTTTTTGACTTACCCTTTTACGCAGTATAACCTCTACAATTTTCATAAGCTTTTAAATTCCTCCTCTTCTTCCTCCTGCTCCTCTTCAGTCTTCTTATATCTAATATTAACTTTCCTACAAAAAGCCATATCTAAATTTACTGACAATGTTCACATTCTATAAGAAATCATCTTATATAACCAATTTGAACATTGTCAGTAACTTCAGATTATGTTTTTTGTAGGAAACTTCAAAATGGTTACTTGCTATTTGAAACCAGTCACCTATAAATTTTAATGTGCACGTGAGATTGTATAAAATGTGCTACTATCTGTTGTTGCTCCATGCCATCACAACAAATATTACTTCTCTTTAGTCTGTAGGAACATAATATTCTAATACACCAACATAAATACAACCAAACAACTTACGCTATCGAAAGACCCTGAGCAACATCGACACCTAGATAATGTGTCCTCGGAAGAGTAGTAACAAATCTGAGAGTTTGAGGACTGAAGCATCTCACAATACCCTCTGCACAGCCAATAAAAATCAAGTTTTCCCCAACAGTCATACAGTTGGCACTTGTAGTCTGCAAGGAAGAAACGTTTTGTACATCAGAAACAGCATGTGGTAAAGTAAAAGTAATATAAAGCATGTACAATAATAAGTAATGGAGAACTTTTATGAAATAATCACCTTAAGATGAATTTTATTAGAACAGGCTTGAGTTTACAAATATGAGTAATCAGAAATTTCAATGTGGCGTTATCATGTCTTGCTGTATGACACTATTATTGTATTCCAAATCTCACTTACTCTCAGCTCAACCCATTTGTCCAAGAGACGGCGATTATTGAATTCACAAAGAAGACCAGACTTTGTGATTGCATACGTAGAGTCTGCCATCTCCCCACGGCCACAAGCCACATCACAAAAGTAATTGTTACGCTGTTCCCCCAGAATGGCAGATCTGCCCATTAAGGGCACTGGTTCTTTATACTGCAAGAAATATAATGTCAGTGAAACCCACAGCAAAATTAAAGATGTCACTCTAAACAAAGATGAGTTATTTTTTACAGTAGACATGGAAATATGCTTCAAAGGACCAAGGTAATGATTCCACTGTAACTCTTGAAATACAAAATGTAAATGTGAATGTTCTTTCAAGTGATTTATAAAACTGTAATTATCAAACATCACTCTCATTATATGTGTATCCTACAGAATAAATTACATGCCTCTTTGCTGTAAGAGCATTACACTGATTTCATGAAAGAAATCTCCACACATTTCTGCTCTCCTCTCTTTCTATTACATAACACTACCCCCGCCATCATCATCATCATCATCATCATCATCATCATTATTATTATTCTTTCTTTCTTTTCTCAGACGTTATGTCTGGTCTAAAATGGAAAGTGACGTGGACCTGGATCAAGCGTTACTTCCTTTTAACTGTACGGTATATGTTATATTGCATTTAGGAACTTTCGGGTTATTGAACATGTATCAATAACTACGGATTTCTGTAGTTGTATATATAAGTTTGGATGTAGCTGTGTTGCATTGATGTACTGGTGGATATTGTGTGGTATGACTCCTGTAGTTGATAGTATAATCGGTATAACGTCAACTTTATCCTGATGCCCCATGTCCTTGACTTCCTCAGCCAGTTGGATGTATTTTTCAATTTTTTCTCCTGTTTTCTTCTGTATATTTGTTGTATTGGGTATGGATATTTCGATTAGTTGTGTTAATTTCTTCTTTTTATTGGTGAGTATGATGTCAGGTTTGTTATGTGGTGTTGTTTTATCTGTTATAATGGTTCTGTTCCAGTATAATTTGTATTCATCATTCTCCAGTACATTTTGTGGTGCATTCTTGTATGTGGGAACGTGTTGTTTTATTAGTTTATGTTTTATGGCAAGTTGTTGTTGTATTATTTTTGCTACATAGTCATGTCTTCTGGGGTATTCTGTATTTGCTAGTATTGTACATCCACTTGTGATGTGATCTACTGTTTCTATTTATTGTTTGCAAAGTCTGCATTTATCTGTTGTGGTGTTGGGATCTTTAATAATATGCTTGCTGTAATATCTGGTGTTTATTGTTTGATCCCGTATTGCAATCATGAATCCTTCCGTCTCACTGTATATATTGCCTTTTCTTAGCCATGTGTTGGATGCGTCTTGATCGATGTGTGGCTGTGTTAGATGATATGGGTGCTTTCCATGTAGTGTTTTCTTTTTCCAATTTACTTTTTTCGTATCTGTTGGTGTTATGTGATCCAAAGGGTTGTAGAAGTGGTTATGAAATTGCACTGGTGTAGCCGATGTATTTATATGAGTGATTGCTTTGTGTATTTTGCTAGTTTCTGCTCGTTCTAGAAAGAATTTTCTTAAATTGTCTACCTGTCCATAATGTAGGTTTTTTATGTCGATGAATCCCCTTCCTCCTTCCTTTCTGCTTAATGTGAATCTTTCTGTTGCTGAATGTATGTGATGTATTCTATATTTGTGGCATTGTGAGCGTGTAAGTGTATTGAGTGTTTCTAGGTCTGTGTTACTCCATTTCACTACTCCAAATGAGTAGGTCAATATTGGTATAGCATAAGTATTTATAGCTTTTGTCTTGTTTCTTGCTGTCAATTCTGTTTTCAGTATTTTTGTTAGTCTTTGTCTATATTTTTCTTTTAGTTCTTCTTTAATATTTGTATTATCTATTCCTATTTTTTGTCTGTATCCTAGATATTTATAGGCATCTGTTTTTCCATCGCTTCTATGGAGTCACTGTGGTTATTCAATATGTAATCTTCTTGCTTAGTGTGTTTTCCCTTGACTATGCTATTTTTCTTACATTTGTCTGTTCCAAAAGCCATATTTATGTCATTGCTGAATACTTCTGTTATCTTTAGTAATTGGTTGAGTTGTTGATTGGTTGCTGCCAGTAGTTTTAGATCATCCATGTATAGCAAATGTGTGATTTTGTGTGGGTATGTTCCAGTAATATTATATCCATAATTTATATCTAAAAACAAAGATGATGTGACTTACCGTACGAAAGCGCTGGCAGGTCGGTAGACACACAAACAAACACAAACATACACACAAAATTCTAGCTTTCGCAACAAATGGTTGCTTCGTCAGGAAAGAGGGAAGGAGAGGGAAAGACGAAAGGAAGTGGGTTTTAAGGGAGAGGGTAAGGAGTCATTCCAATAACCCCCCCCCCTCCCCCCCCCCCCCCCCCCCACACACACACACAGACATATTTAAAGACAAAGAGTTGAAACTCTTTGTCTTTAAATATGTCTGCTTGTGTCTGTATATGTGTGGATGGATATGTGTGGATGGATATGTGTGTGTGTGTGTGTGTGTGTGTGTGTGTGTGTGTGTGTGTGTGTGTGTGTGTGTGTGTGTGTGTGTGTGTGCGCGCGCGAGTGTATACCCGTCCTTTTTTCCCCCTAAGGTAAGTCTTTCCGCTCCCGGGATTGGAATGACTCCTTACCCTCTCCCTTAAAACCCACTTCCTTTCATCTTTCCCTCTCCTTCCCTCTTTCCTGACGAAGCAACCGTTTGTTGCAAAAGCTAGAATTTTGTGTGTATGTTTGTGTTTGTTTGTGTGTCTACCGACCTGCCAGTGCTTTCGTTCGGTAAGTCACATCATCTTTGTTTTTAGATATATTTTTCCCACGTGGAATGTTTCCCTCTATTATATTTATATCCATAATTTGTATTATTTAGCATGTTGGATAGTGGGTTCAGAGCAAGACAGAACCAGAAAGGACTTAATGAGTCTCCTTGGTATATTCCACGCTTAATCTGTATTGGCTGTGATGTGATACTATCTGAATTTGTTTGGATATTAAGTGTGGTTTTCCAATTTTTCATTACTATGTTTAGGAACTGTATCAATTTAGGATCTACTTTGTATATTTCCAATATCTGTAGTAACAATGAGTGGGGTACACTATCAAAAGCTTTTTGGTAATCAATGTATGCGTAGTGTAGCGACCTTTGTTTAGTTTTAGCTTGATATGTCACCTCTGGATCTATTATCAGTTGCTCTTTACATCCTCGTGCTCCTTTGCAGCAGCCTTTTTGTTCTTCATTTATAATTTTGTTATGTGTTGTATGTGTCATTAATTTCTGTGTAATGACTGAAGTTAATATTTTGTAGATTGTTGGTAGGCATGTTATGGGGCGATATTTAGCTGGGTTTGCTTGATCTTTAGGTTTCAGATAAGTTATTCCATGTATAAGTGTATCAGGGAATGTGTATGCGTCTGCAATGTAACTGTTAAATAATTTAGTTAGATGTGAATGTGTTGAGGTGAACTTCTTTAGCCTGAAATTTGCTATTTTATCATTTCCAGGGGCTTTCCAATTGTGCGTAGAATCAATTGCTCGGGTGACTTCATGTTGCAAAATTATCAGTTCAGGCATTTGTGGTATCATCTTGTATGAGTCTGTTTCTGCTTGTATCCACCGTGCATGCCTTTTATGTTGTACCGGGTTTGTCCATATGTTGCTCCAGAAGTGTTCCATGTCTGTTATGTTTGGCGGATTGTCTATTTTAATGTGTGTGTTATCTATTGTTTGGTAAAATCTCTTTTGGTTTGTGTTGAATGTTTGGTTTTGTTTCCTTCTATTTTCACTTTTTTTGTACCTTCCAAGTCGTTTGGCCAATGCTTGTAATTTCTGCTTCTTTTCATCTAATTGCTCTATTGCTTCTTGTTGTGAGATTTTACCTAACCTTTTTCGTTTTTTGTCTGATATTTCATTTCTTATAAATTGTGTTAGCTGTCCGATGTCTTTTCTCAGTTTTTCTATTCTGATCTGTAGCCTGTGTTCCTATGCTGGTTTTGTGGGTTTCTTCTGTGTGTTGGTTGGTTCTGATCTCTGCCTAGTGTGTATATTTAGTGTAGTGAGTGCTCCTACATAAACCAGTAGTTGTAACTCTTCCATAGTTGTATTTTCATTTATTTTGTTGTGTATGATTGTGTTGATAGTTGTTGTTGTTTCGACTTGTGGGTTATTTGGTGGTCTATGCAAGAATGGTCTAATGTCTGTATTTGTGTCTTTGTATTCTATACACGTCAGCTGAAATTTCTCTTATATATCTAATATGTGTGTCACTTCGTGTTCTATTTGTGGTTGTTCTGGTGGCTGTCTTAAGATTTCGTTTTCCTCTGATTGTGTAATTGACGCGTTTTGTTCTTTGTTTGTTTTCTCTGGGATGTTTGAGTCCATTACTGTATTTTCTTCTTCTTCTGACTGCACATAATTTTGTTCCAGTATTTGTTGTACTTGTTGTTTGATGTTTTCTAATTTTGACTGGGGTATCCTGTTATTTTTTATTATTACACGGATCTGATCAGCTAGTCGTTGTTCTGTTAAAAATTTTAATTCCGGGTATCTGGTAATAAATGTTGTGTATACTTGTGATCTATATCCAGTTGTGTTGGTTCCTAGGTTTGTTGCTTGGTAATAACAGAACATGAGGTGTCGATTAACTTCATCTGACCATCTCATCCTCTGTCTTTGTTTTCCTTCTAGGGTGGTTGCAGGAAGCATATCCTGCAAAACACCTCTATTTGGATTTAAATCATTTTCCAGTTGGCTAGCAGTGTCGTTACCATTGTGGGCGGGCATATGGTTCAAGCGTCGTCCCCGACCATGACGGCGCTTGTCCGAGGCTTCTTTAGTTCTGTCCTGAACCAAGTAATCACACTAAAAGGGGGGTTAGCCCTGTTAGTGGTTTGTTCTTTTCGTCGCCTTTTACGACTGGCAATTATTATTATTATTATTATTATTATTATTATTATTATTATTACTATTATTATTAACTTTTCTGCAAAAAACCTATCAACTTCAAGCTTCTCTCATGAATATCTCCATTAACAAAGGAATAAAACTAGTAAGCGTAAGCTTCACCACCCTCTAACAATCATCTCAAAACCAAATATCTCCTTGTTCAGCATGGGTTAAATTTTGATGACTTAAATACTCCCTGGTTTCTATTTAGAATTCAGAGACCTGCATTTCAAGAATGTAAAAAGTCCCGTTCATATCTGTAGTGTTAATTCTGAGACACATTATCTTCTTTTACTGTATTAGAGGAAACAAGCTCATACTAACATTAAAAGATTTATTAACAAAGCAACTTTATCACTCTCATTCATTAACTTAAATCTGCCTATTATTTCGATAAACATGTGAAAACAAACATCACTATTATTAAAGTCATGGTTAGATATGCATCTGAAGTGCAAACAGTTGCTTAAAATCATATTGACAAAGCACACTGAGGAACAAAATATTAGTCACAAGCTGATATGAAATATTAATGCGCTTAACATACTTTTGCAGATCGAGAATACTCCAGATACCAAAATTTAACATGTCGATTTCCAACAGTGACGAAGTAACTGCCATTTTCAGCAAAGGAGACAGCCTTCACCTTTGTTGAAACTTTATTGGATGCCACTTTGATGTTGGAACGCCAGTCCCATACATTGACTATCATGTCATGTTGGGAACCAACTGAAACCACATACTTGTGGCTTGGTGAAAATGCCTGTAAGGAAACAAGTACATCTGTTAGCATTACATAAGGATGTGGCAAATTTTCTTTCAGAGACTGTATGTCATACAGTCTAGTTCTCTGCACTCTGTCACAATAATGCCTACTGACAACAGCAAACAACGTTTTAAGTATGTTTACTTCCTCTTTGCAATGTACTTTTCTTTGAGGAACAGTAAACAATATCACAAATTTGGAAAAAAAAAGGGAACTGAACTCCCTTTATGACCAATGAATGCAATTAATCCTGAATTTTGACAAAGATTAACCATGACATACAAGAGAAGGAAAGAAAATGTAGCTATTGAGGATTTCATAACAGCGGAGCTGAACTTTGCAAAACTCGTCATAGGACTATGCATGAAATATGCTAGTGGGCCAATGTAAAAAAGCAAAGCATGTTACAGTAACATACACACAAGAAGGAAAATGCACAATATTTTTATGTAATTTTTTTTTAACACCAGCAAATCTCTACATTTAAAACATGTAACAGAAAAAAAAAGAAATTCTCATAGAATCTATTTAGGATGGTGACAGCCACACCATCGTTTTACTTACCAAAAGACAGTACTCCATATGCACTGTTGCTACAATAAGTATTGAGTGAATTGGAAACCTGTAAAAGGGTGTACTAATTTTTTCCCAACAGTGTACGTAGAATGGCCAAGAAGGAAGCTCTCCTTTTAAACAAACATTAATTAATGCCAATGTTATGAATTAAAATATATGTACATATTTCTCTCTGTGTATAAATTAGTTACCTGAATAGAATCCTTCAGTCCATGTATTATTGCATGACATGTTTCCATAACAATGTCTCAAACACAGTAAGGTGAAACTGCACTTGTAAATTGCAAGTCCTCGAAAGGACTGCCACCAGCAAGGCATTGTAGAGCAACAGATAAGCACAGATGTGGAACTGCATTTCTCATTGTTTTGATAATGGGCATATGGGCTTCTGCAGAAATTTATACCTGGGGGCGGGGGGTTGCAAGAGTGTATATGAGGACACCAATGTATGGGGAGAATCAGTTCCAGTAAAGCACCCATTTTTGTTCAACCTCATTTCTCACAAGTTTTCGTGAGTGATCTTTGACACTCACGAGTCAACTTTTCATTCACCTATTTTTCTGCTTGCAACAAAGTACACCAATTGTCAAAAGCAGCAGTAACTTTTATCATCCAGCACTGCAAACATCTGTAATACTGCTAAATATTATTGACAATATTACTGCAGTCTCTAGGGAGAATGTCAATAATATTGCAAAATGTTATAGTGCACTATCATTGGCTGTATAGGGGCCGCTTTAGATCTTCATTTCAAACTTAAACCACATCATCTATGGTCCAAGATGTCTTCGGACATATGTTAACTTGTGTCCAGTCCTATCAATCTTAGTTTTCAATACTATGTGTGAAGAGTATCTTCAGTGAACATTTTGTTAATAGAAACTGGTTCCAATACAACTGTATTAAACATTTCTTTTATATCGAACTCCGTGTGTTATGTCTGTTTTTGTTTAAGACTAAGTACATGCGATATTAACACTGTCGTCTGTTAAATACAATAGATCAAAGGGTGTCACAGTGGCACCGACATCGGTGCATTCTGCTGACAACCGACAACGGTCGAAACACGTCGATCTTTCCAAATCAGTACTCCATTACGTGCGCAGTCTGAGTGCAACCTAGCCCAACGCCAAAACTTAACAGAATTTCGACAATGGTCGGCGGAATTCAGATCAGTTTCTTTCCTTCGATCGATTAGGGTTGACGTTCTCATACGCAAAACTTGGATCCAACATGAATATTTTTTGTAATCTATTATGTGAAATCGCTACTTTACTGGCAATCACGAATTTCGAACAACTTAAAAATGTAATGAGAAATAACTGAACGTCATCTTAAGTTACATGATGAGTGCTCTGTGCTCGTCTAGCCGCGTCAGCCTCTTATACAGTCTGCACCAATGGCAAAATCTGTATCGGAAATCTTAGGCCTATATTATAACTTCAAAAAACTGCAAGTGAGAAAGGTAGCGCACGTCAATCCTGATGCTTAAAGTTACTGTAGTTGATCTTTTCTGGATTGTGGTAGGTGGCCATTACCTGTCTACGAATTATTATTACTACTTACTCGTGTTTCATGCCAGTACAGTGGTGATTCTGTTATCTGAGGTAGTTTGCAAATGTGGTGTGTTCTCACTGTTCAGTGCTTTAGGTATTCCGAGTATTTTACTCTAAACTTTATGTTTGTCTTTCACACATATGCTAAACGACAGCCATTAAAGCCTAATTGGACATATGTCCGCTTTGCTGAATTTATTTGAAGCTGTGCAGACTGTTTGTAAAACTGCTCAAGAGTATGTAATAGAATGTTTATCTCTTGATCTCAAAAATTCGTAAAATTTGTCTGTTATTCCAATAAATGAGGAAAGGATGTACAGCAATGCCACTTTCTTTTCGTGATCGATATAGGCTAAGATTCTACCCTCCTTGACGAGCTAAAAACTGACGAAGGAGATCGGACGCACTGTGACGTAACTGTTGGCCGATGTTATCGGGCGACATGTGGCGACGTCATCTTGGCGATCGTTGTTGTTCTACTGTGAATGCGGATTAAGTTCGCCGCGCCGAAAAGCTATTGACACTGACCGATGTCATTCGACTTCCGTCGATACAGTCAGTAAAGAACGTACACACGCTTCAAACAACCAATTAACCGACCGACCGGCAAATTGGACGTGTGTAAGCGCTAGGCCAACCAACTGAACATTTTGTCCTGTCGGGCGGTCGGTTGGGTATAAACAAGCGATCCTCACCACTTCACCTGATCCGCACAACCACTTCACCCAACAAATTGTTCGCTGAATAGCACCGTCTTGCCAACCGCCCGACACGAAGTTCGTCTTCTGAGACCGTGAGCGATATTAAACGCCGTTCACATATTGCTAACATGACAGAGCGCGAGGTGCACCAAACTTCAATGACAGAGATTCTGGAGAAATTTCAAGTTTGCAAATGTTTGTGGGACGCGTCGTGCATGATGTATAGCAAGAGATATGCAAGAAAGTACCTGTTTTTCATTTTTTAACGCAGAGACAGTAAAAGGTATATACTGCATTTTATGAATGGAAGTCCGTTGATCTTCTGTATTTCGGTTCTTAGGTTTTATTTTCGATACTTTTCGGAAATGAAATTCCGAAACAGAATGGATATTAAGTTTATACTAGCGCGAACGGAAAAAAATGAAAAACCCGAAATACTGACAGATTAGATCTTAGATTTCACTTACGATACACACTGGAAATAAAACCTAAAAACCGAAGTATACAGTCGAATGACTTTTATTAATAAAATGTACTTGCTTCATTGTTAAAAGTGTTAAAAAATTTCAGCCTTTCGCCACCTCTTTGCTACGACGAGCAAAGCCTCATTTACGGTTCTAAAAGATGCTGAAAGATTAATTTCTTATGTACATGTCGCTGCATTTATTAGACGATACGCGCCACCAGAATTTGTGGTTTCTCTCTATCTAAATTCAAAAATTCAAGAGTCTCTCAAACTTATAAAGGACATTTTTTATGCTACAGGAAAAATAAATTAAAGTTTACATGAACATATTTTGTTTTATTCATTTTGCTTTACCGTGATGTATTTCTTCAGGCAACTATAAATCATGTAGTAAGTTTCAGGCATCAGTTTAGATGTGGGATACAATTGCAATGAATCTGAGGTCCTCATAATTTCTGCAGGTGGCTAGAAACCTTCACGTACCTAACAGGCTCTCCTCGCGGATTATGGTCCCTCTCCTTTTCGTTACGAATGGTCTCACGATTCTCAGCAGTTACATAATTACAAAAATGATCGGCTCCCAGCTCCTGAAGTAAAAGAGCGAATTTCTTTCTTTGCATTACTCACTTATTTGTCACAGCATTCTCTCATATTTTGTTACCCTCGTTACCTCTAAAATAGACAAGGCAAAACACAGCTTTTGTTTGTGTCAATCCAAGCGGCATTTCGCAGAACGTAACTCGTGTTGTTGTTGTTGTTGTTGTTGTTGTCTTCAGTCCAAAGACTGGTTTGATGCAGCTCTCCATGCAACGTTATCCTGAGCAAGCTTCATCTCCCAGTACCTACTGCAACCTACATCCCTCTGAATCTGCTGACTATTCATCTCTTGGTCTCCCTCTATGATTTGTAACCCCCACCCCCACGCTTAACTCCAGTACTAAATTGGTGATCCCTTCATGCCTCAGATTGTGTCCTACCAACCGAGCCCTTCTTTTAGTAGGTTGTACCACAAATTTCTCTTCTCCCCAATTCTGTTCCGTAGATCCTCATTAATTACAAGCTTTATCCATCTCATCTTCAGCATTCTTCTGCAGCACTACATTTCAAAGGCTTTTATTCTCTTCTTGTCTAAACTGTTTATCGCCCATGTTTCACTTCCACACATGGCTACACTCCTTACAAATACTTTGAGAAAGGGCTTCTTGACTCTTAAATCTATACTTCAGAAACTCTTTTCTTCCTATTGCCGTCTACATTTTATATCCTCCCTAAATCGACCATCATCAGTTATTTTGCTTCCCAAATTGCAAAACTCATTAACTATAAGTGTCTCATTTCTTAATCTAACTCCCTCGGTATCCCCTGATTTAATTCAACTACATTCCATTATCCTCGTTTTGCTTTTGTTGATGTTCATCTTACATCCTCATTCAAGATACTGTCCATTCCGTTCAACTGCTCTCCCGAGTCCTCAGTCACGATATTATTGCACCTGGCCGTTATCGGAAACATGCAGTGACTTTACAGTAAACAAGTATAGAATGACTACAGAAAACACACCACACTGTCAACGCTTTCAGGTCAGCTGTACACTGAGGTGACAAAAGTCACGGGATTATCGTGTCGGACCTCCTTTTGCCTGGCATAGTGCAGCATGGCATGGACTCGACAAACCGTTGGAAGTCCGTTGCATGCTGCCTCTGTAGCCGTCCATAATTGCGAAAGTATTGCCCACACAGGATTTTTGCGCACGAACTGACCTCTCGATTATGTCCCATAAATGTTCGGTGGGATTCATTTCGGGTGAAGTGGGTGGCCAAATCATTCGCTCGAACTGTCCAGAAGTTCTACAAAACAATCGCGAAGAACTGTGTCCTGGTGCCACGTTTGGTACACGAATTCCATGGATGGCTGTAAATGGTCTGCAAGTAGCCGAACTTCACCATTTCGAGTCAATGATCCGTTCACTTGGACCAGAGGACCCAGTCCACTCCATGTAAATACAGCCCACGCCATTACTGTCACCACCAGCTTGAACAGGGCCTTGTTGACAACTTGGGTCCATGGCTTCGTGGGGTCTGCGCCACACTCAAAATCTACCATCAGCTCTTACCAAATGAAATCGGGACTTGTCTAACGAGGCCACGGTTTCCCAGTCGTCTAGAGTCCAACCGATATAATGGTTCAAATGGCTCTGAGCACTATGGGACTTAACATCTGAGGTCATCAGTCCCCTAGACTCAGAACTACATAAACGTAACCAACGTAAGGACATCACGCACATCCATGCCCGAGGCAGGATTCGAACCTGCGACCGTAGCGGTCGCGCAGTTCCAGACTGTAGAGCCTAGAACCGCTCTGCCACCCCTGCCGGCAACCGATATAATCACGTGCTCAAGAGAGGCGCTGCTGGCGATGTCGTGCTTTTAGCAAAGGCACTCACGTCGGCCGTTTGCTGTCATAGCCATTAACGACAAATTTCGGTGCACTGTCCTAATGGATACGTTCGTCGTAGTCCACATTGATATTTGCAGTTATTTCACGAGTGTTGCTTGTCTGTTAACACTGATAGCTCTACGCAAACGCCGCTGCTCTCGGTCCTTAAGCGAAGACCTTCGGCTACTGCGTTGTCCATGCCTCAAATTTGATATTCCGCACACTCTTGACACTGTGGATATCGGAATACTGAATTCCCTAACGATTTCTTCCGAAAAGGAATGTCCCATTACGTCTAGCTCCAACTACCGTTCCGCGTTCTGTGTCCTCTGATTCCCGTTGTATGGCCATAATAACTTCAGACAAATCACATGAATCACGTAAGTGCAAGTGACAGCTGCGCCAATGCACTGCCCTTTCACACCTTGCGTACGCGACACTACTGCCATCTGAATATGTGCATGTCGCTATTTCATGACTTCTGTGACCTCAATTATAGTATCAATTCCGATCAGAAGCTGCCTGACGACAGGCCGGACGAAGCACCCTCAATTCTAGACGCAATAATACTGGCTGTTCCAAAAAGAATGCCCCGATTTTAACTTGTAATAATATTGAGACAAATGTCGCTAGGTAACTGAAACAGTGCTAGATGTAATCGGCATGGGCTAGAGTTTCAGAAAAAATCCGCTAGATGTCGCTACGAGCGCTGACCTGGAGCGTGCAGCCACTCTCGCGCAATACGGCGTCCGCGTAACTGAAGGGGTATTGTGTTATTGAATTTAGTCGTACTCAATCAGTGATCGCAGTTCAGCGGGCGTTTCACCAAAGAACATTCGACGGTGGTATAAACAGTTCGAAGAAACAGGGTGCCTCTGTGAAAGCAAAAGTACTGGCCGGCCACGCGTTCCTGAACAAACAGTGGAAGACTCCCACGAGCATTTGAGCGGATCCCCCGCAAGTCAACGCGTCGTGCTAGCCTGTAACTTTGCGTTACCGCGCATGACAGTGTGTTACGGCGTCGTTTAGACCTCAAATCATACCGATTACAACTGGTACAAGCTCTTCGAGATACTGACTAAGTGAAGCGAGTGGACTTTAGCAATGCTATTGTAGGTGACATGGAAGATGACACTTTCATGTCACGGTTGATATTCAGCGATGAGCAACTTTCCATATTAGCGGTAAGGTTCACCGTCATAATGTGCGTATATGGGGGCTCGAAAATCCTCATGAAACAACTGAACACGAACGAGATTCACCAAAAGTGAATGTTTTTGTGCTGATTCGCAAAGCAAGGTTTATGGACCCTATTTTTTTTTTTTTTTTTTTTTTTAAGAAACCGTAACAGGACAATTATATCTTGCAATGCAACGGAAGTGGTTATTCCAACTTAACTCTGGCAATTTCATGTATCAGCAAGATGGAGCACCACCGCAATGGCACAACAACGTGCGCAGTTTCCTCAATGCCAACGTGCCTCAACGTTGGATAGGGCGTACAGCACCGCGAGACCGGGGGTTTACACTCTTGGCCTCCTAGGTCCCCTGACTTAACACCATGTGATCTGAAACTTCCTGGCAGATTAAAGCTGTGTGCCCGACCGAGACTCGAACTCGGGACTTTTGCCTTTCGCGGGCAAGTACTCTACCATCTGAGCTACCGAAGCACGACTCACGCCCGGTCCTCACAGCTTTACTTCTGCCAGTATCTCGTCTCCTACCTTCCAAACTTTACAGAATTCTATTTAAAATCGGGTCATTCTTTTTGGGACACCCTGTATTGTGGTCGACCACTATCAACTCCGATTACGAGCTGACTGACGACAGGCCGGACGAAGCACTCTCCATTCCAGATGCAATAATATTGTGGTCGACCTCATGTGACTTAATTATAAACAATTCGCAACCAGCGATGGGAATGAGGCTGCGCTGTAATCGTTGAATGAAGTCGGTAAGCTGCATACGAAACAGGTCGGTCGGTCGGTTGATTGGTGCGTGTGTAGAGCCCTTGACTTCTATCAGCCACGTGACCCAAAGCCTTGTTAGTGTGATGTCAACAGTAGCCGGGCGTCTATGACTCACCACGCAGTTGATGCCGTACTTGTGGCCTGTGAACTCGGCCACCTGCACGCCGGCGGCGAGATGGGGCGGCGGGGCCGCGTCTGGCAGAGGCGGCTGTGGCGGCTGCGGCTGATGCAGGTCCCAGACGCGCACCGACGGCAGGTGGCCGCACTCGCCCGTTGCCAAGTAGCGCCCGTCGGCCGAGAACGCCACCGACGTGATCGTCTTGCGGCTGCTGTTGAGCAGGTGCTGCTGCCGGCCCTTGCGCGGGTTGAACAGCACCACCGTGCATCTGCAACAACCACACCTCAGCTCCACACAACCGTCTTTCGTGTCAAATTTTAAGATGTGCTAACGCGCAAATCTATACATATTGAATAATGTCCGTGTGTTCCGCATCTACTCCTAAACCATAGCTAGACCGATTTCAACCACATTTGGTACACATAGAAAGGCAATAAAAGACTTTGTAAAAACTACAGAGGAATAACCCTTTTGAGTCATACAGCCAAGATTTTTGAAAGAATTTTACTAAATCGAATAAATGAAAGATAGAAAAGAAGCTGAGTGAAGAACAGCATGGGTTTAGGAAAGGAAGAAGCACGATCGACCTGATATTTTCTATCCGTCAACTGATGGAAAAAAGTTGGGAGTATAACAAAAGGGTGATAACGGTTTTTATAGACACAGAAAAAGCATATGACTCATTTGACAGGGAAAGACTCTGGGAAGAAAAGAAGAATATAGATATAGAAGATGGATACATTAATTTTATAAAGACAATGTACAGAGGACACAATTGTAGAATTAGAACACCACTGGGGACCTCTGAATACCTCGAAATAAGACAAGGACTTAAGCAAGGAAGTATTCTCTCCCCTGCACTTTTTAATGTTGTGCTGGAGGGAATGAATAGGGCAGTTAAAGATATAGTAAAAGAAAAAGACAAAAAGATGATTTTTGCAGATGATATGGTAACATGGGGTGATAAAGAGGTAAATGTACAGTTACAGCTTGATGCGTGGAAGGAAATAATGAAAAGGTATGGATTAAAAATAAATAAGTAAAGATAAGAGTGAAGTAATGGTATTTGGAAGAGAGAAAGGGATCAACGGAAATATTACCTTGAATGGAGAACCCCTCAAAGTAGTAGAAAGTGTCACTTATTTAGGGAGTGCAATATCTAGGTATGGAAGAATAACTAACGAAATTAACAGGAGGTTACAGAAGGGAGGCAATTTCTACCAAACAATAAAACACATGATTTGGAATAAGGAGGTTTCAGAAAAAGCAAAACTCCTTATGTATAAGAATTATTATTTCCCTATTGTCACCTATGGTGGAGAAACATGGACAACGACAGAAAGGGACTCGAGCAGACTGCAAGCAGAGGAAATGAAATTTCTCAGAGAAGTTAAGGGAAAAACAAGAATGGACAGAGTAAGGAATGTAGAGATTAGAAAGGACCTTAAACAAGAAAGTATGAGAGAAGAAATAGAAAAAAAAGAGATTATGATGGTATGGGCATGTTAAGAGGATGCATGGGCAGAGACTCCCCAAAATTATGGAAGAACTGAGGATGGATGGGAAAAGACCTAGAGGGCGCCCAAGAACACGGTGGAAAATGGGAGTGAGAATATCTGTAGAAAGGAGAGGTGTGACCTGGCAGCAAGTGCAGGAAGAAAAGTGGTGGGAGGACCGAGCCAAATGGAGAGGACTCGTCAGCACCCAGACCCGGCAGTAGCTGGAGCGGGATTCGGATACAGATAAATACCTTACTGTCAAGCAACAATCGCTGTGGGGCAAGAACCACCTACCTATCAAAGGGGTGGAGGTGAAAAAGATGCGTAGCCCGCGACGCGTGAATTCCCAGACTTTATTCACCCAGTATTTGAGAATGTGAGCCCTTAACTACTCGCAGCAGACTTCACACGTAATTCCAAATCTTCACGATTTTTTTCCTCGCTGACAATCTTTGAAAAGCGATTTCTTTTATATAATGATGTCAGCGATGTGCCAGTTTCAAGTGCTTACTGATAACATGTACACTATCCGACCAAAAGCGCCTGCGTAATGCGGAATACGTATCACGAAAGGCAGTCCCGCTAGTAACAAATATTCGTGGTATTTTGCGTTTTCTGTCGAGAAGCACTAACAGTAGAACGAGACACTCGGGAGAGCTCAGTGACTTCGAACGTGGAGTACTTTTTGGATGTCACCTTTGTAACAGATGCATCTGGGACATTTCAACCCCTCTCAAGTTGGCCAAGTCCATTGTTAGTGATGTGATTGTGAAGTGGAAACGCAAAGAGTAATAACTATCAAGGCTACGCATATATATATATATATATATATATATATATATATATATATATATATATATATATATATATATATATATATATATATATATATATATATATATATATATAAGAGAGAGAGAGAAGAAAAAAAAGAAAGAAAGCCTGAAATCAGGAGTTCCAAAGTGCGTAGACAGTTAAAACGAATGGGGTAGAATGGTCAAGCAACCCTTCATAAACCACCGCTTCCGTTGGCAATGCTAAGCGACGCTTCAGGTGCTGTATGGAAGATGGAAATGAGTGATACGTATAACGAATCAAGCTGTACTCTGTGGTAGTCCGATGGATGGGTTTGCGTTTGGCGAATGCATGGGGAACGTCATCTGTCATCATGCGTAGTGCGAACAATGAAAAAAAAAAAGTGCGGAGGAAGTGATGGTCAGGTATTATGAAGCGCGGAGGATGTGGTGGTAAGATATTGGGATATTTTTCGTAGTTACAAAGAAAACTCTAAATGCAGAAGGTTATTAACATATTTTACAGCATAGTTTACTGCGTACAAAGTTTAGAGACAATGATTGATTGTATCGGCACGCACCGCGTGATAGAGCAGCATCTCTGAGGCACTTGTTTCAGGGCAACAAAATTCCTGAAATGGACCGGCCCGCCCATGGTCTCGACTTGAACGCAATGGAACACTGCCGGGATGACGTAGAAAGTCGACTTTGCTCCACTCCAGCGCCCATACCCCTACCTTCTCTAGTTTCGGCTCGTTAGAAATAAAGGGCTGCCATTCCTCCACAAACAGTTAGAAACCTCATCGAAGTTCGCGGCTCGTGGTCTTGCGGTAGCGTTCTCGTTTCCCGCGCATGGGGACCCGGGTTCGATTCCCAGCGGGGTCAGGGGTTTTCTCTGCCTCGAGATGACTGGGTGTTGTGTGTCTTTCATCCTGATTCACACGCAAGTCGCCGTAGTGGCATTAAAGAACTTGTGGAGCGGCGGCCGAACCGCCCCGCGAGGGTTCTCCCGGCCACCAATGCCATACGCTCATTATTATTACCTCATCGAAAGTGTCCACAACAGTGGCGAAACCGTAATATAGGCGAAGGATGGACACAACCAATATTAACGTCCACTAACAGGTGTCCGGAGACTTTTGATCACCAGTGTCCATCTGCCATTCAAATACACTCCTGGAAATTGAAATAAGAACACCGTGAATTCATTGTCCCAGGAAGGGGAAACTTTATTGACACATTCCTGGGGTCAGATACATCACATGATCACACTGACAGAACCACAGGCACATAGACACAGGCAACAGAGCATGCACAATGTCGGCACTAGTACAGTGTATATCCACCATTCGCAGCAATGCAGGCTGCTATTCTCCCATGGAGACGATCGTAGAGATGCTGGATGTAGTCCTGTGGAACGGCTTGCCATGCCATTTCCACCTGGCGCCTCAGTTGGACCAGCGTTCGTGCTGGACGTGCAGACCGCGTGAGACGACGCTTCATCCAGTCCCAAACATGCTCAATGGGCGACAGATCCGGAGATCTTGCTGCCCAGGGTAGTTGAATTACACCTTCTAGAGCACGTTGGGTGGCACGGGATACATGCGGACGTGCATTGTCCTGTTGGAACAGCAAGTTCCCTTGCCGGTCTAGGAATGGTAGAACGATGGGTTCGATGACGGTTTGGATGTACCGTGCACTATTCAGTGTCCCCTCGACGATCACCAGTGGTGTACGGCCAGTGTAGGAGATCGCTCCCCACACCATGATGCCGGGTGTTGGCCCTGTGTGCCTCGGACGTATGCAGTCCTGATGGTGGCGCTCACCTGCACGGCGCCAAACACGCATACGACCATCATTGGCACCAAGGCAGAAGCGACTCTCATCGCTGAAGACGACACGTCTCCATTCGTCCCTCCATTCACGCCTGTCGCGACACCACTGGAGGCGGGCTGCACGATGTTGGGGCGTGAGCGGAAGACGGCCTAACGGTGTGCGGGACCGTAGCCCAGCTTCATGGAGACGGTTGCGAATGGTCCTCGCCGATACCCCAGGAACAACAGTGTCCCTAATTTGCTGGGAAGTGGCGGTGCGGTCCCCTACGGCACTGCGTAGGATCCTACGGTCTTGGCGTGCATCCGTGCGTCGCTGCGGTCCGGTCCCAGGTCGACGGGCACGTGCACCTTCCGCCGACCACTGGCGACAACATCGATGTACTGTGGAGACCTCACGCCCCACGTGTTGAGCAATTCGGCGGTACGTCCACCCGGCCTCCCGCATGCCCACTATACGCCCTCGCTCAAAGTCCGTCAACTGCACATACGGTTCACGTCCACGCTGTCGCGGCATGCTACCAGTGTTAAAGACTGCGATGGAGCTCCGTATGCCACGGCAAACTGGCTGACACTGACGGCGGCGGTGCACAAATGCTGCGCAGCTAGCGCCATTCGACGGCCAACACCGCGGTTCCTGGTGTCTCCGCTGTGCCGTGCGTGTGATCATTGCTTGTACAGCCCTCTCGCAGTGTCCGGAGCAAGTATGGTGGGTCTGACACACCGGTGTCAATGTGTTCTTTTTTCCATTTCCAGGAGTGTACATAACTGCTTTCATCGTAGACTCGAAAGAGAAGAACATTTCATACTGCTCAACGATTTAAAGAACACTGCCGCCGCTGCGGCTCACGTGTAAATACAATACTCGAGACATCGCATAGAACATCGTTTCCACGGGTTGATGTGGGTCACGTTAATGTTAAATCAACTCGTGAAGAGCATTTTTTTGGGTTCTTTTTTGTGAGCACGCTGTATAATTACGTCTTTCACCTATACTGAGTAAGCTGTGGTGTATGTCAGATGTCAAGTTATTTGAATGAAAACCCAGGGTCATCAAATTCTGCAAATAAGATAATAATGGTAATTTTCTTAATTTTCCTTTTATACCGTCTGCATGTGCCGCTGGGCAATCGGTTTCAATACGGAAAATATGCACGAGCTTTTTACAGTGATAAGAAACCAGGAGTTTAGACAATTTAAGTGGGAAGGGCGTGTTACAGAGCCTTACAAGTTCACCCGGTCAATCACAGTTCTCTCGGACAGCACGAAATGGTCTGCACATGCCATGATTAGTGAGGTTTTAGTGCAAGAATGACGGAGACTGAAGCCAGCTCGTAGTGGCGACGTGTTATCGCCCCCACTGGGAGCTGAAGTGTGTCAGGCGCGATACGGCGTGGGCCGCATCCTTGCTCCACATCGCGCGTGCCGAGGACTGTACGGGGCGTCACTGGCGCGATTGCGAGCCTGCGGCAGCAGACTCTGCCACCACCACTTTGATCACCTGTGGTGGTGGTGGTTGTTGTTGTTGTTGTTGTTGTTGTTGTGATGTAGTAGTAGTAGTAGTAGTAGTAGTAGTAGTAGTAGTAACAGTTCCATTCATCCGTGGCTCACTCTTACAAGGTTACTGGACACGTAATGGCATTACAATTTAAGACCAGGAAAAAAGTCATACTTCATACATAAGCTACTGGCATTTGCACACTGACAGGTCTAGTTTGACAAGGGTGGAACAGGTAGTCGGCAATGGCCTTGAAATAGGAACTATCCCGGCATTTGCCTGATGCAATTTAGCAAAACCATGAAAACCCTAAATGAGGATATGACTGGATGAAGATTGAAGCCTCCACCTTACAAAGCCTAATTGTTTAAAATTGCGCCACTTCGTTCGGTTCATCCGCAGAGAAGATGTACTGTTTCAATTTTGTGTATATTAAGAGTTGTATCAGTTTGTGTCGTACAAAGGACTATATTTGAACTAGTCGTCATCTGACAGATAGCTGGCGAGCTAAGGTGCTCCCGCGACCAAAACATCAATAGAATCCCGGCAATTTCCGCCCCCACTGTGTTGCCACTTCCACTGTGCAAACCTTTTGGCTACCAGCTCAGTTCTCTGTGAATCGCTTCAGTAGGACATTCGCGTAAGGTGAAGTTCCGCATACCTTACAATGTGTCATGAAAGCTGTCGAAAGATGGAACAGGGGAGACACCACACCGATCTAAGTCACGCATGCATTTCAGAACTTTTAGGTGATTTTTGTAGAAGATACTGAGTTTAAAATTCACACTCGTAATGAGTCAAAAATAAAAAAACACAAAGCGGCATATTCCGAAGATTAAACATATAACATACAGTGGGATTTACAACTCTGTAAAGATCCGTTGCCGAAGTTCGAAACCACTTGGTCACATTTCAGCCCTATATAAAAAGTTTTATAGCTATGACCCTAATTAAAAGTATGTGCAGATGTTTGACATGCTTGGAAGCCCTAGAGATATCTATACCACAGGTTAATTTAAGATCTTTTACGTACTTTTGTAAGAGATATACTTTAGGGTGATTTTCCTTCAGAGATCGGATTAATGTGGTCGCTGTGCTGACTTTTAACCCTTTTGTTGTTGGTCTGATTTTACATGCGTATACGCTACTCGGAACGTGTGGCGCAAGTCTATTTCGCAGCGAGGCACACCCATCTTCAAAGAACCTCATTGTCTCATTTCGCATAATGTATATGCTGTTTTGTTCAGCGCGAGACAAGAAGAAGGAAAGCGTCCTCTGAGCAATGAATTTTAAAACAAGAAACGCCTCATTCGCTTTTTTCAGGTCCCAAAGACAAAACTCATCACAATCGGCCAAAAAGAGAGGACGCGTGAAAAGAAATTAGCGTGATCCTTCAGCAGCAAAGATTATGTTTGCAATAATACTCTCGTGACATTTCAAACAGATACTGCCAACTTGTGTACGAGTCGCCTGTCGCAGGGAATCGCAGAGTCGAAGCAAGTTTTTGTTGAACAGCGATTACTTCACTCAGACTTTTATCCATTTTTTCGAATTTTATTCAAAGTTCAAAGGAAGTTCGAATCTGCAATTGAGGTGGATAAATCTGCTGAAGCTACAGACTTGGACAGCTGTTGGCATGTCAGGTACTGTTAAACGAGCGTGCACGAAGATTATGTGAGGCATGTTACAGGTGAGTGAAAGAATTTTATGACATAGACTTAGAATGGAATATGTATCAGAAAAAGCAATTAAAGTTATCAACAAAATTACGAGCTGAGCATGTAAGTGTCGTCTTCTCGCATATCATACGTGATATCATGAATTTCGGCACACGGAAGTGTGTTGGTGTTTTTGTGTTACTTCATTTTTCAAATTATCTTTATCTCAAAATAATTTTGAATGTGTCACTTTCTTCCACGTGCGTGTTGGCTGTTCGAATTACGCTATCCCTCAGATACATCTGGTGAAACTCAAAGAGGTAAATATGTCTTTCGAGGGGGAGGAAACTAGTATCTTTACACTGATACATAAAATTAAGGAAAATTACATATTTGAAGGAGGAGTGGAAAATAACTCTCATTAAATGTTTTCATAGCAGTCGAATTCATTGTTGTTAACAAGTTTCATTTGGAGAAGCATTTGATATGTTTGGAAAAAAAGTTGATAAATATTTTCTACCCGAATTAAACAGTAATCAGATCGATATGATTTAGAAACTATCTAGCATAGAATTGGATCATGTCAAACATCTTTCGCTAAAGTCTCAGAAGGTATTTGCAGAAATGTTCTGCGACTAAAATATAAAAACACTGGAATTTTCAAGAAAGATCTTTAATAGTTTTTGGTTTTGTGTTAAGGCAGTCTCATCTGGCAGTGATAGCTGTCTCGCCCTTTGGTATCACTTATTTGCGTGAATCGTCGTTCTCACAAAGATGGCAATTACATCAAAATACCGGGCAAGTCCTCAGAACATCGCGAGTGACAGGAGATTAAAGACGGACGTTAAGATACGTTTCGTAAATTTATCTTCCCAGCCTTCAATAAATTATCTCGTTATACTCTCAGTGCATTTTATAAATTAGCCTTAGCGTATTTCTCTAAAAAAATTATTACCTATTTCTTTTGTTAGTTTCCATTGTCGGTGTTTTAATCCATAATTTTAATCATAGTTTATCTTGTTCAAGTATTCTTCCCGATTTTATTTCCACGTGTAAGAATTTGCTTTTGAGGGCTTCAGCAAAAGGTTCATCCGATAGTGTTCATGCAAACAAATACGCGAGGAAACTAATACATCGGTTGTTTGTAAACATTTTTAGTACTAATTACACTTAAGATAGAGATGAGTAGGGATCGCGATCGCGAAGAAGTCTAGTGCAATCCAGTCGAGGCAAGCAGAGCTCAGGGGAACTGCGTCACGCAGAATATTAATGAATATAAAATGTGAAAATAATTTAAACGATAGGTAAGCAGGGGAAAAAATGATAGATGGAATATTGATGCAGGGGATGGCATTTAATACGAGGAAAAGTTGTAATAAAGAGATATTAAACAATAGTACTCTGATTTACAGTGGCCTAAATGGTTACATTTAACAACTGCGTATAAATTATAACAGCAATTCGCAAATACGATTTTCCGTATAAATTTTCGTTATTTTCATGGGGACTACTGCAGAATGATACTAACCAGAGTGGAAATAACATTTTAGAAAATAGAGGCGAGTGTGATCTAAAACTGGTTATGGTTCAAATGCTTGTCCAACAACAGGTTCTATTATCTAACTGAATTGAAATGAATAACATAGGGCGACAATGAAATTTACCGCAGAACAAAAATATGTGGTTGTTAACTAGTTCAGTGCCCTGCTGACAGCGGTGAAAATCACTATTCGGTACCACATAAACTTTCTTCTGGAAACGCGAATGCATCTGCGCTCGGCTGCGTTATTTACGTTGTCGTTATTTTACAATGCTCTTGTTAGTGGTGGGAGTAGAGAGGGGATACATCAGCTAACGTTAATAACACTGCTGTGCGTGATCGCTTGTTCCTCGTACTTAGCGATGTCCAGGTAGTGTGCTAATTCACCAGATCTTTTGTTACGTGTGTGGCGAAACTACTACTAAGTGCCAAAATCATCCCATTTCACCGATCGTCAAACAGGCATACTAGCTGTATTTTGAAACAAAGGTAGATGAGGGTAAGTGTTGGGCACCATAGAACTATTGTTCCCGCTGCTCCTGTTATTTACGAGGCTGGCTGCATGGAATCCACCCAGCTACGCTATTTGCCGCACCACAGTTGTAGAGGAACCCTAGAGACCACATTACAGATTTCTACTTTTCTTTAACGAAAGTCGAGACACACAGTTACTTATCTAAATTTGGGATCTGCAGTTCGCTCAGTTCCGCATTCTGATTTTCCCCCAGTTCCAAAACAACCAACGGAATGGACACTGGAATATGAAACATACGTCAGTAGTGACAAACCAACATGTCATGAAGCTTTAATTTTCAGTGCGATAGTGTCCGCAACTGCGACGGATTTTTTGAAAGACTTCTTGAAGCCTTCAGCTTCCATTTTCTTTATTTCCTATGCGATTGGCTGTTCGTTGTTTTTTTTTTCGTGAAGCCTTTCGCCGAGAATCTGGTAACAGACGGGCAACACGATACTCTCTGTCCTGAAGCGTCGAAACACTGGTTTCGATCAAAACTGTACTCAACTCACAGATATTGTCCCTGCTGTTTCGTAATAACACCGAACAGCGGAAATGAAGGCGGCGACGTTCTGCTGTCTTCTCCATTAATACTTAGTTCCACCGAACTATTTTCCACGTTTTCCGAATTTTCATATCACTTTGTCCAACAACACCAGGAGGATCTCAGGTGAAGAATTGAGACGAAATATTTTCCTGTGCACTGATTTCGTTTTCCACATGCCAGGTGTGTGTGTGTAAAGGACTACTCTAGCTGGCGTAAACCCCTGTGGAGTGTTGTACAGGGAATGGACAAAAATACGAAATCAGCAAAAACATTTTGCCATGTCTAATACGGTGTAGGCAAATCGCTGGCGTTCACAGCAGCTTCCAGTCGTCTTTGAATACATAAATACCGGCCCTGTATCATTTTCAAGGGAATCTATGCCTTTTCCTTGCAAAACAGTGGCAGGTTCACGTAAAATGATGGAGGCGGACGGCGATAACGCACCCTTCTCTACAAAGTAGACCAAAAAGGCCTAACAGTATTAACATCTAGTAACTGTGGTGGCCAGGGCAGAAGCGAAATTCATCCTCGTTCTCAAAAAACCAGTCCTGGATTATATGATCTGTGTGAAAGGGGCCCCTGTCATCTTGGGGAACACACAATGTACAATGGGAAGCATCTGATCAGCCAAAACCGTCACATAAGCCTTGGCACTGATGACACCTTACAGAGTAGCCGTGGGGTCCGTGGAGAACCGCGATATGGCTGTCCAGACCATCACCAAATCCCCGTCATGTTTCACTCTCGGGACTAAACTTGGTCAGAAGTTGGAGACAATGTGAAACAAGACTCATCCGACCAAACTACATTCTTCCAACTTTTATGGATTCGGCACCACGTTTTTCTTGCCCAACAATTTGCTGCCTACGTTTTGGTACTGAAAGGATTCTGGAGTGCGGCATTCAATACTGCAATGACTTTTGCAGCTGTCGTCCCCTCATTTTTCGTCACTGTCCACATCAGCGGCCATCTGTCACGATCACTCAACACACACCTTTGTCCGCGTTGTGACTTGGCGGATGATGTTTATCCTTTTTCTCAGTAAGCGGTGCCTCTTGAAACACCAAACACTTCGCCTACCTTGGCTACAGAAACACCCGCCATACGAGCACGTTCAAGTTCACTTACCAGGTGTACCGGTAGGAAATTAGCGTTTTTTTTGTGAAAATGAAACACTAATTTTGAATTGAAAAGTAAAAACATTTTATTCAAAGTACTGACCATTGCTTTTTATACATTTTGACCACCTTTCTGGCAATTTATGGATACCACGCCAATAGAAATGTTCGTCTTTTGAAGCAAACCAATCAGACAGCCAATTTTCGACTCCTTCATAGGAATCGAAGTGTTCCTCAGGCAACGCGTGTCCCATCGATGAAAACAAATGGTAGTCGGAAGAGGCCAAGTCTGGTGAATATGGCGGGTGGGGTAGCAGCTCCCAGCCAAGCGTTTTGATTGTATCCCGAACCAGTTTTGCTTTGTGTGCAGGAGCATTGTCGTGTAAAAAAATTGCTTTGCCATGTCTTCTGGCCCATTCTGGTCTTTTTTCGATCAATGCATAGTTCAAATTGATCATTTGTTGTCTGTAGTGATTAGCATTCTCAGTTTCACCGGGTTTTAGAAGCTCATGATACACCACTCCTTTCTGATCCCACCAAACACAGAGCATTGTCTTCTTGCCGAATCGATCTGGTTTTGCAGTCGATGTTGATGGTTGTCCCGGATTAACCCATGATTTTTCCCGTTTAGGATTCTTAAAATAAATCCATTTTTCATCGTCAGTAACAATTCGATGCAAAACTGATTTTCTTTCATGTCTTTGAAGCAAAATTTGACAAATGGTTTTCCCGTTTTCCATCTGTCTTTCATTCAATTCATGTGGCACTCATTTTCCACACTTTTGGATCTTTCCCATAGCTTTCAAACGGTCAGAAATTGTTTGTTGTGCAACATTTAGCAGTGCTGCCATTTGCTTCTGACTCAAAGTATCATCTTCATCCAATATTGCTTGCAATTCGGCGTCTTCGAACTTTTTTGGTGGTCTTCCATGTTCTTCATTTCTTGCATCAAAAGCATTATTTCTGAACCGCTGAAACCATCTTTTGCATGTTGCTTCTGATAGAGCATGATCACCATATGCCTCGACAAGCATTCGACGCGACTCTGCACCACTTTTTCTCAAATGAAAACAAAAAATTAATGCTTTTCCGCAAATCATCACTTTCTAGTACAAAATTCGACATTGTTAACACGATGAAAACATATGATATTGTTTGTTCCATGTCTTGATGTATACTAAATATCTTTGACAGATGTCATACCAACCAAACAAAAAAAATTAAGGCTCGTTCACAACAAATGTTCCCTATCGACACATTTGTATCTTAACGCTCATTTCATACCGGTACACCTGGTAGCTCCGACGTAACACACTCACAGCTACACACAACACTGTCGTGACCACGACTGACACTTGGAATGCATTGAGGACGTGGTACAGGTGCCGTCCGTGGTCAACTAATACAGCGTAACCTACAGGCTTGCATTCGACTTGCATTTATGTTCAGACGTGCATTTCTCGCGATGATCAACCTTTTTACGTGTGACATATGAATGTGGAATGAGAAGAGAGGGACTCAGATCCAAAAACGGTTCATAGCCCACTCTCAGGAATACCAGATAGGGAGACTGTCGATCTCAATTTTCCCGTGCAAACAACGGGTTACTTTTCGGTCTTCAGAACTGAATTGTTTAGTCTGTATCAAAAATGTTTAACGGACAGTGGAGATGTGTTAGTTGCCACAAAAGAAGGGTAAAAATCCGGTAATTAACGTCCTACAACGCTTTGATTTTACTTCTTAGCTAGGAAACGAGTTACGAGAGGTTATCGCAGCAAGCCAACTATATAAACTCCACGTATCTTAGAAGGTGAAGTGATGCTGCTGAGTCTCGTTTATATTTGACACGTAATTGGTCCTTCTCTAACGTTACTGTTTTAGATCTACTAGTTGGCATTCCTCCCCCCATGAGCCATGGACCTTGCCGTTGGTGGGGGGGCTTGCGTGCCTCAGCGATACAGATGGCCGTACCGTAGGTGCAACCACAACGGAGGGGTATCTGTTGAGAGGCCAGACAAACATGTGGTTCCTGAAGAGGGGCAGCAGCCTTTTCAGTAGTTGCAGGGGCAACAGTCTGCATGATTGACTGATCTGGCCTTGTAACATTAACCAAAACGGCCTTGCTGTGCTGGTACTGCGAACGGCTGAAAGCAAGGGGAAACTACAGCCGTAATTTTTCCCGACGACATGCAGCTTTACTGTATGATTAAATGATGATGGCGTCCTCTTGGGTAAAATATTCCGGAGGTAAAATAGTCCCCCATTCGGATCTCCGGGCGGGGACTACTCAGGAGGACGTCGTTATCAGGAGAAAGAAAACTGGTGTTCTACGGATCGGAGCGTGGAATGTCAGATCCCTTAATCGGGCAGGTAGGTTAGAAAATTTAAAAAGGGAAATGGATAGGTTAAAGTTAGATATAGTGGGAATGAGTGAAGTTCGGTGGCAGGAGGAACAAGACTTTTGGTCAGGTGATTACAGGGTTATAAATACAAAATCAAATAGGGGTAATGCAGGAGTAGGTTTAATAATGAATAAAAAAAATAGGAGTGCGGGTTAGCTACTACAAACAGCATAGTGAACGCATTATTGTGGCCAAGATAGACACAAAGCCCATGCCTACTACAATAGTACAAGTTTATATGCCAACTAGCTCTGCAGATGATGAAGAAATAGATGAAATGTATGACGAGATAAAAGAAATTATTCAGGTAGTGAAGGGAGACGAAAATTTAATAGTCATGGGTGACTGGAATTCATCAGTAGGAAAAAGGGAGAGAAGGAAACATAGTAGGTGAATATGGATTGGGGGAAAAGAATGAAAGAGGAAGCCGCCTTGTAGAATTTTGCACAGAGCATAACTTAATCATAGCTAACACTTGGTTCAAGAATCATAAAAGAAGGTTGTATACCTGGAAGAATCCTGGAGATACTAAAAGGTATCAGGTAGACTATATAATGGTAAGACAGAGATTTAGGAACCAGGTTTTAAATTGTAAGACATTTCCTGGGGCAGATGTGGATTCTGACCACAATCTATTGGTTATGAACTGCAGATTGAAACTGAAGAAACTGCAAAAAGGTGGGAATTTAAGGAGATGGGACCTGGATAAACTGAAAGAACCAGAGGTTGTAGAGAGTTTCAGGGAGAGCACAAGGGAACAATTGACAGGAATGGGGGAAAGAAATACAGTAGAAGAAGAATGGGTAGCTCTGAGGGATGAAGTAGTGAAGGCAGCAGACGATCAAGTAGGTAAAAAGACGAGGGCTAATAGAAATCCTTGGGTAACAGAAGAAATATTGAATTTAATTGATGAAAGGAGAAAATATAAAAATGCAGTAAATGAAGTAGGCAAAAAGGAATACAAACGTCTCAAAAATGATATCGACAGGAAGTACAAAATGGCTAAGCAGGGATGGCTAGAGGACAAATGTAAGGATGTAGAGGCTTCTCTCACTAGGGGTAAGATAGATACTGCCTACAGGAAAATCAAAGAGACCTTTGGAGAGAAGAGAACCACTTTTATGAATATCAAGAGCTCAGACGGCAACCCAGTTCTAAGCAAAGAAGGGAAGGCAGAAAGGTGGAAGGAGTATATAGAGGGTTTATACAAGGGCGATGTACTTGAGGACAATATTATAGAAATGGAAGAGTATGTAGATGAAGACGAAATGGGAGATACGATACTGCGTGAAGAGTTTGACAGAGCACTGAAAGACCCGAGTCGAAACAAGACCCCGGGATTAGACAACATTCCATTAGAACTACTGATGGCGTCGGGAGAGCCAGTCATGACAAAACTCTACCATCTGGTGAGCACGATGTATGAGACAGGCGAAATGCCCTCAGACTTCAAGAAGAATATAATAATTCCAATCCCAAAGAAAGCAGGTGTTGACAGATGTGAAAATTACCGAACTATCAGTTTAATAAGTCACAGCTGCAAAATACTAACGCGAATTCTGTACAGACGAATGGAAAAACTGGTAGAAGCGGACCTCGGGGAAGATCAGTTTGGATTCCGTAGAAATGTTGGAACACGTGAGGCAATACTAACCTTACGACTTATCTTAGAAGAAAGATTAAGAAAAGGCAAACCTACGTTTCTAGCATTTGTAGACTCAGAGAAAGTTTTTGACAATGTTAACTGGAATACTCTCTTTCAAATTCTGAAGGTGGCAGGGGTAAAATACAGGGAGCGAAAGGCTATTTACAATTTGTACAGAAACCAGATGGCAGTTATAGGAGTCGAGGGGCATGAAAGGGAAGCAGTGGTTGGGAAAGGAGTGAGACAGGGTTGTAGCCTCTCCCCGATGTTATTCAATCTGTATATTGAGCAAGCAGTAAAGGAAACAAAAGAAAAATTCGGATTAGGTATTAAAATTCATGGAGAAGAAGTAAAAACTTTGAGGTTCGCCGATGACATTGTAATTCTGTCAGAGACAGCAAAGGACTTGGAAGAGCAGTTGAACGGAATGGACAGTGTCTTGAAAGGAGGATATAAGATGAACATCAACAAAAGCAAAACGAGGATAATGGAATGTAGTCAAATTAAGTCGGGTGATGCTGAGGGAATTAGATTAGGAAATGAGACATTTAAAGTAGTAAATGAGTTTTGCTATTTAGGGAGTAAAATAACTGATGATGGTCGAAGTAGAGAGGATATAAAATGTAGACTGGCAATAGCAAGGAAATCGTTTCTGAAGAAGAGAAATTTGTTAACATCGAGTATAGAATTAAGTGTCAGGAAGTCGTTTCTGAAAGTATTTGTATGGAGTGTAGCCATGTATGGAAGTGAAACATGGACAATAAGTAGTTTAGACAAGAAGAGAATAGAAGCTTTCGAAATGTGGTGCTACAGAAGAGCACTGAAGATTAGATGGGTAGATCACATAACTAATCAGGAGGTATTGAATAGGATTGGGGAGAAGAGAAGTTTGTGGCACAACTTGACCAGAAGAAGGGATCGGTTGGTAGGACATGTTCTGAGGCATCAAGGGATCACCAATTTAGTATTGGAGGGCAGCGTGGAGGGTAAAAATCGTAGGGGGAGACCAAGAGATGAATACACTAAGCAGATTCAGAAGGATGTAGGTTGCCCTAAGTACTGGGAGGTGAAGAAGCTTGCACAGGATAGAGTAGCATGGAGAGCTGTATCAAACCAGTCTCAGGACTGAAGACCACAACAACAACAACAACAACATGCCATCCAAATATATTTCGGTTATTAAGGCAACCTTGGCAAGTTCCAAGGCAATGGTGTGAGTGGATGGGGAATAAACGAACTGTTTCAGGATCAATAAAGGAGTTAGACACGGTGATGCTCTTTTCACAATGCTTTTGTGTTTTACCTTAGAAGCAACTAGACTACAACTGCAGATATCTGGGCACACAGCACGCAGTTGGCTGCATACACTCATGGCGTTTCATTAGTAGGCAAAGGATGTCACTGGAAAGAGCCGTGGTGGAACGAGAAGTAGCTGCAGAGCACAGGGAACTGGGAATCAACGAATCGAAAACTAAATACCTGAAATTCCATAGCAAAGGGGACAATAACCTGGAAACTGTTTAGCAGCAAGTTTTAATTTTCAGCATGTGGAGGATTTGAATATCCAGGGGCTCATATTAATGAAGTAAATTCCACGCCCACTGAAATAAAAACTGTGGATATAGGTATTACATTTAAAATGCTAATGACATCTACAAAACAGCAAACTCCTTCGTGATACTCAATGCCTCTTTTGTATCGCCTACCACTAGACTTCGCTGACCACCTCCGCAAAACTCTCTTGCCGGCTTAATCCCATGACGATACGCGCCCTTCTTCGTTAGATCTTCTCTATCTCCTTTACCAATCCACCCCTTACGGGTTCCGGACTAATGAGCAATACGAATGAGTCGATCTTAGATGAATTACACCCCCTTAAGATTCTCTCATCACCTTTTCCTACTATTTTTTTCAGGTAGTCACTTCACTTTAGGTCGCTCCAGATGGTTATTACTAGGTATTTTTGGTAGTTACTGTTTCCAGTGAATTGTCGCCAGGAGTGTAATCAAACAACAGAGCATTTCTTCGCACATGTAAGTGCAATACATTACATTTGTTTACGTTCAGGGTCAGGTGCCAGTCATTATTCGGTTTGGAAAATATTAACTCTTCAGTGTGAAAGATGGAATTACGGGTGAATGACAGATGCACATGTCACACAAACCATGTCTACAGTGCATTTCGTAGGCCACCCAATATTAAGAACAGTTACCCAAACAATGTACGAAATGGACAACCGACTTCTACCAAGGCGAAAGAATACGTAGAATTGGACTGAGCGGGTGGACAGCGAAAAGAGGAACACCTACAGAACCAAGTTTATGCGACGTACACTACAGAGGAAAAGTCACTTTATCATGTTGTTATGGAAGCCTGTAATATCGTTCGTCTGCATGGGAGCTATCAAAAAATGACGCAGTAATTAACAGTTCCTAGGTGCTGACAATTGCAAAATGATAAAGCGCCACTGTGGAATGTTCTCTGATTAAGTCAAAGCATAGTCCGTAAGGTGAAAGAAGAGCCCAGGCACTTGACACAGGCTTCGAACGGCTGTCACGCACTTTTACCGCAACCAATCAAGTAACGCAGTTTTGACGACTACTGTCGGCCACGTAGCATCGGTGGCGCCAGCAGGCTTTTCATGTCGATGTTGGAAGCTAGCAACATTGCCTTCGGCCGTCATGCTCTTCTTTCGCTATACGAAATTTAAGTACACTACTGGCCATTAAAGTTGCTAAACCACGAAGATGACGTGCTACAGACGCAAAATTTAACCGACAGGAAGAAGATGCTGTGATATGCAAATGATTAGCTTTTCAGAGCATTCACACAAGGTTGGCGCTGGTGGCGACACCTAAAACGTGCTGGCATGAGGAAAGTTTACAACCAATTTCTCAAACACAAACAGCAGTTGACCGGCGTTGCCTGCTGAAACGTTGTTGTGATAACTCGAGTAAGGAGGAAAAATGCGTACCGTCACGTTTGCGACTTTGATAAATGTCGGATTACAGCCTATCGCAATTGCGGTTTATCGTATCGTGACATTGCTGCTCGCGTTGGTCGAGATCCAATGACTATTAGCAGAATATGGAATCGGTGGGTTCAGAAGGGTAATACGGAACGCCGTGCTGGATCCCAACGGCCTCTTATCACTAGCAGTCGAGATGACGGGCATCTTACCCGTATGGGTGTAACGGATCGTGCAGCCACGTCTCGAGCCCTAAGTCAACAGATGGGGACGTTCGCAAGGCAACATCCATCTGCACGAACAGCATGGACTATCAGTTCGGAGACCATGGCTGCAGTTACCCTTGACGCTGCATCACCGACAGGAGCGCCTGCGATGGTGTACTCAACGACGAACCTGAGTGCACGAATGGCAAAACGTCATTTTTTCGGATGAATCCGGGCTCTGTTTACAGCATCATGATGGTCGCATCCGTGTTTGGCGACATCGCGGTGAACGCACATTGGAAGCGTGTATTCTGGCATATCACCCGGCGTGATGGTATGGGGTGCCATTGGTTACACGTCTCGGTCACCTCTTGTTCGCACTGACGGCACTTTGAACAGTGGACGTTACATTTCAAATGTGTTGCCACCCGTTGCTCTACCCTTTATTCGATCCCTGCGAAACCCTACATTTCAGGAGGATAATGCACGACCGCATGTTGCAGGTCCTGTACGGGCCTTTCTGGATACAGAAAATGTTCGACTGCTACCCTGGCCACACATTCTCCAGATCTCTCACCAATTGAAAACGTGTGGTCAATGGTGGCCGAGCAACTGGCTCGTCACAATACGCCAGTCACTACTCTTGATGAACTGTGGTATCGTGTTGAAGCTGCATGGGCGGCTGTACCTGTACACGCCATCCAAGCTCTGTTTGACTCAATGCCCAGGCATATCAAGGTCGTTATTACGGCCAGAGGTGGTTGTTCTGGATACTGATTTCGCAGGATCTATGCACCCAAATTGTGTGAAAATGTAATCACATGTCACTTCTAGCATAATATATTTGTCGAATGAATATCCGTTTATCATCTGCATTTCTTCTTGGTGTAGCAATTTTAATCGCCATTAGTGTGTTTCCGGACAAAGATTAACACGACATTTTCCTCTTGTTTTACCTGAGGATACCTCCACAAAAATTACATCCAAGCATTTTGCTATCCCTTTCACACAGAATATGCACATTGGGGGAGAGTTTGAGACGAACGGTGTCTGTCCGAACACACAATTAACAACAGGCAATTAGCGACAAGTCAGGAGTTTTATGCGACTTCAATATTAGCGCTCAGTCAGAGTACCGGAATTGCAGGCAGCGGTGTAAACAAGCCGGTGTACCGGCAGCGTGCGCTGGTGCCGTTTGGCGCGGAAAGTCAGTAATGAAACGGCGTTTTATTTCCCGCTGCTGCCACTTTGATGGCTGCCCTTCCCACACCGCGGCATCGACTCCCCACCCTCCCCGCCAGCAAAGAGCGGAAATATTTTCATTACCTGCGGCCAGCCATTTCTCAACAACTCGTCGGGTCGGGTCGGGTCGGGCCATCCAATCTGTGAGCCATTTATAGGCACCTCAACAGCCATGACAACAGTGGACGAGCAGACGCTCTTCCAACTTCGTCAGAGGGTGAACTATTACGACAGCGGTGCGCTGATACCGTTATTTCAATTGACCGTTCAGGCCAGAACCGTAATCTCTTACCAAGGATTACGACATAAATCGAAACAAACTGAAGCAATTAATGCAGATGCTATACAGTGCGATGGGAACAGTCAAATGGGCTTTTATCCTCCACCCCAACCCTCTAAAAACTTATCCGCTGTCTACCGCTTTCTACGTTTGTTCTGTATATATTTTTTATTAGTTATATTCTTTGATGTAGATCATAATTCACAAGCAAATCACGCCTTTAATAATGAACAGAGTAGCTCATCATTTCAATTTGACGAAGCCTGAAGTCTGTTCACTGTCACAGAGGAATTATGGCAAACGATAAATTTAGCTATGTTTCAATGTACATTTTTCATGATGAATGAGAAAATTAAGGAGCCGCTCCAGCATGGACTACAGTCCCTTAGGGAAAGCCGATCGCTTCTGACAGCATCTCAAGCGTCCCACTACTCAACGTCCGCCCACATATCTCCAAGCTAGTCATGACGTCACGCTCCAGATGGGCGTACACGCCTTTTACTTCCGAGGAACAAGCGGTTCACCACTCACTCTTCTTGGAAGAAGAGCCAGCATGCAATAGCCAGCACGTTCCAATGCTGTCAAGCGTATCGGTCCTGTATTTTCCACGGGAGATTTCCAATAGCTTCGTCAGGTTTTGCGCTACAACTAGACGGACTTTTCTGTGCGAATATGATATTCCCCTGGCACAAGTTCACTTCGTGGTTTCGCAGCGATTGCGTTCCTTCTTGGGTAGCTTAAATCATTTCTACAAAAACAGACGCAATTGCCGAAGTATGCACTCCAAAGGCACTGTGCGGCTTAGAATGGGGTACTCTACGCGCTATTTTTAGTGTCCATTTTCTATCACCGATGCTGCACGGGAGCATCCCCTGCTCTTAAGCTGTTTTATGTTCCATAATTTCTTTGACATTTATCATTGTGAATCTCAGTGCTGAACTTATGCAGCACAAAGTGCTGCTGGATGAGAGGATAATTCACAGCGTGTCCACGGGATGTGTTAATCGATCCATAATAACATTGATACGTGTATTTCCATAAGAATTTTACTCTTTTTATTTAAAGCACTCCGTGTGGGTCAATATGTAGTTACAATTATCGATTTTTAATGTTTTCGAAATCTGTTTACTCCTTTCTTGGAGTCGCGTTCAAGACCTAGGTACACTGCCTGTCTATATTACTTCGTAGGCTCTTCCAGCTGTTTCCGTACACAACAGTAGTAGTCACGAACAAAGCGCGCGATATTTTGACTACATTCATATTTTCTATTAAAAGATGCAAAAAACAAAGAAGCTATGGGCGCTGAAGAAACCGTTTTGCATTTGAGGTTCGTTGACTCTATTGAACTTTATTGAATATATTATTTGGTCAACGTAAAATAGGTCCAACAATGTTTCAAACATTTCCGGACGACGTAATATTAATAGCATTGATCAGGGGTGCACAACATACGGCCCGCAGACCACATTCGGTCCTTAACATCTCTCACTGTGGCCCGCGTGAGAATCTTTGAAGACTGATCAGTTTCAAATTTTTTGATGTAATTCTACAACTTTTTGAGATGAATATATTACGATGATAAATCTAGATATCATTTAAAATTGCAATGCAGCATCTGCGAGAACTAGGTTAAAACAGGTTTACATTATTAAACTTATTAGTAACGGAAGTGCTTGCGACAATATGCCAGTTCTGGGCTTGGTCCAGTGGCGCTATCATTTAACAGCGGTAGGAACAAAAATGCACTGCTAATGCGCTTCTGTAAACAGGAGATCCGCCCGCCTGCGAAGTGGCACACAGGTGGTGTCTGTTAAAGTACTGTAGTGTAGTGTCTGTGGTCAGGTGAGCGCACAGTATTTGAAATTCAATTCGTTTTCATATACGTTTATATCTTGACCTTAGAACTGAGTCATACATACGCCTATGTATTTCTTGCGCCTCTGTGGAATTAATGCTGCTGATGTACTTTCGATTAAAGAAGAAAATTATTGTCCGTGGTTAGAAGTTCAGATGTCTTTAGACGAACATACCACTTTACTTATAGTTTGTGTCAATTATCATGAGCTTTCTGCTTTTACATGTGCGTGCACCTTGAAGTACGGGTTTTAATTATTAATGTTCACTTAAAGGTGGTCAAAAAGACTGGCTGACAACCGCAAGCGAAAAATTGTGTCTGAACGCAGAGTATTTATACGAAGTGGACAAATAAGTACTTTTTATGCTATACAACGGTAATGTGCTCTGTTTGTTTGCCGCGAATCAATCGCAGTTGTAAAAGAGTATAACATCCGTCGTTATTTTGAATCAAAACATGCTGATTTGGCAAAGTTGGATGATAACGAGAACAAAATCAAGGCCTCAAATTTGCTAAAATCTTTGTCCAGTCAACAGCAATTTTTCAAGAAAGCAAAGAAAGAGAGTGAAGTGACTACAAATGGAAGCTTCTTAATTTCTAAAGAAATTGCTGCTGCTGAAAACCTTTGATAGAAGGTGATTTCTAGAACAGTGCATGTTGATCGCTGTATGAGAACAACGTCCAGAAAAAAAATCAAATTTGTAAGAGGATAAGGTAGTCCAGGACGACAGTTCAAAGACGAGTGCATCATATCTCTACCAACCTTCATCACCAGTTAAAGCTGAAGAATTCACGTACTGCTCATTAGCCATGGATGACAGTACTGACATAAATGGTACTGCACAGCTCTTAGTTTTCACGCGTATTGTTACCAATTTAAATATCGCATAAGAACAGGCAATAATTGCTTTCCATAAAAGGGAGAGTAACTGGTGGAAACATTTCTAGCGAAGTGAAAGAATGTTATCACGAAAAACTGGGTTTGACTTTTGAAAATATTGTGGCCATTTTCACCGATGGAGTATCTTGTATGCGAGGAAAGAAGAATGGTGCAGTATCACAACTGGGAGAATATGCTGGAATAACAATAGGCAAATTCCCCTGTACTGTTCATCAACAAGTGTTATGCAGCAAAGTTCTGGAATACGACCGTATCATGCCAACTGTGGTTCTATTACCAACTACATTCGATCAAGAGAAGTTTCAACGCTGAACATTTCGTGGATTTTTTGAGGAAACAGTGGGCACGAAATTCGGGGATTTATTGTATCACGCGAAAGTTTGCAGACTAAATCACGGGAAAGTACTGCACCACCTTTCTGTACTAAGAGAGGAAACAGTCGATTGCATGAAAAACGATCCAAAGGACTTTCCTGAATTGAAAAATGAAGACTGGACAGCGCGGTAGGGGAGCTGCACTTCAACACCTGAAGCCTATGCATACACGCAGGCTTCATATTACATGTAAACTACACCTAGCGAGTCTACAAATTATTGTACTGACAGGTAATACCCAGTAATTTGCCAACTATAGACGTTCGCAGTCTCTAATTTCTCACTAGAATACCGAAAAAGTCGCATAAACAGAGGGTCAACCAAAGCGCTGTCGTAAGTAAATCTCTTGGAACGAAAATGGGCAAAGGATTTAGCATAGTGCGCAATGAAAATTACTACGATACTGATAATGTAAAATGAATAACTTGTATTACAAAGAAATAGTCATCACCTATTAATCTGTTTGCCAATATCACCAAATTTAAAATTTTCTTGTTGTTTTCCTGAAGTAGTGAAGCCTAGCGAAGTTCTCTTTTTGTCCCCCCCTCGTTTATTGGTTTTATTGTGCAACTGGGATAGCCTCTCAAGCACACTTCTTGATGAAACTTTTGCTTCATCGCCTGCCTCTTCCGACGACATCGAGTTAACTGCACAGCATACAATCACACCACCATGGTTATGAGGAGCTTCTCGTGCACTTACGGAGCATAAAGACTACGGTGCCATGCTATGCAGCAAAGAATGACGAGTGCTCCCGGAGTGAGCAGTTCGACAGGCGACAGTCATCTGAAGTGGGAGACATATTTTCAAAAAACTCTTCATCCCTTATTTCGCCTCTTTACAGACGGAATTCCTTCACAAACAACGCCTGTAGTATACAATCAACGCCCTCTGCAAATTTCAAGTTTATATTTTTAGTTGTTTTTGGTGGGCGATTATGAGTCAGTGAGTGAGTGAGGCAGTCGGGACATTGCCTTCTACTATATATAGAGATGACCGATATTCCAAACCCTTCCGTGATAGATCATCATCATATTTAAAGTCGTAAATTATAAGCACAGCATACGTGTGAGTACATAACAGCCTGAACTATAGTTTCTACATGCGAAGAAGCAGGGTACACGTTTGTTGACTTGAGTCCAAAATCAATCAACGAAGAACATTTCAAAATTTTCTGGTGTCTTTATAGGAGTATAGATGAGACGTTGATTCGTTTTGTAACCTGAAGGAAGAAAATCAGTAAAGATCTAAAGTCAGTGTGGCCCCACGTGATTTCTCCCGTTTGCTACATTAAAATATGGGTTGGGCCGACAAAATTTTCGTCAAATGAAAATCTGGGCTGTGAACGGTTATTTGGCTGAGTTCGTTGCAAATCTCTTCCACAAATAAAAGTGTAATTCCGCTGGCTTAAGCGTAATGAGGTCAATTGCGACATTAAACATATAACACGTCAGCCTCAGTTGCAAATAGAAGCTAATCTTTACCTAGGCTTCAGCCAAAATAATTTGGCCTTCTTCAGAAGCTATTGACACTAAACTATTGCATTCCAAAATTTGGCCATGTCAAGTATAAAACTATAGCATGACATGGCCAAACTTTGGCATGCAATAGTTTAGTGTCAATAGCTTCTGAAGGAGGTCAAATTATTTTGGCTGAAACCTAGGTAAAGATTGGTTTCTATTTGCAACTGAGGCTGACGTGTTATATGTTTAATTATTACAGTTTCTGACGAGGCTGCACGATGTTAAAAATTCTTAAATTACGACATTGTTGAAAAATATTTGCATTCATAAATATGTTACGCTTGTTACTAAACTCATCAGCTGGTCTAGTAAATACGGTCATGATGCGAAATTAATAACCATATTCCTGTTTAAAACACAAAGTTAGCTAAATGAGTCGTTCGTCGACCATCGCGGAACCAGGCTCGGCTGAAGCACCTGCAACGACCTTCCACTTCTCAGTTCATTCCACTACTCGCTCTTCCCCTTCACTCTATTCGCCACGAGAATCAGCGGACCGAAGCAGAGCGGCAAAATAACTCGCCGCACTTCCGCAAACAGCAGTGCCACATTCCTTGCGAGAACAGCTGGCCTAGCGGTGCCCGCTTACAAAGTTGCAAGCAGCCAAGAATGCCATTAAAAGTTTTAAAAAGCGTCGCGTTTCACTGCTCGCGGCAGCTAATTGTGGGCCAACGTTTAGATTTTATTCGATTGGTTTTTCTATCATGGCATATCACGCAGCGCCAATTACACTCTGCCGCTCCGTGACTAGTTCACTGCAGTGTCCACTATATCGTTTGAGGCTAACGTACAGGCAATCAGATTTTTATGACACTGGGCAAACAGTGATACAATATTTATCGGTATGCATTCCAAAAAGGCTATGCACAACAAATGGCTGTAATTTTTACGATATATACCTAAGACCCCGATCTCTAAAATCCTTGAAAATTTTCTTGATATCTTTATCCCTTTTCAAGATGCAGAGGTTCAAAGTTACCCTACTTGTACACGTAAAATCCGGTGTGAGGTGAAACAGTAGTTTATGAAGTGACGTAGCACGGAGAAATATAATGTGTCTCCGTTATCATCAGAAGGTTTCTGGGAACCGCATGTTGCTGTAGTGCTGAAGCACATGCAAAACTGTTGTGTACGTAAAATCCGGTCTGAGGTGTAAGGTTATAAAGTTTTGCACTATTTCAATTTCACGTAAATAAACAATCAAAATTTTACTGGTCCGTAATATTTTTTTCAAACGAATGGCAAATTATAACCTTTCAAATAACACAAATCTAACATTAGATGAAGTTAACATGAAATGCCTCAACAACACTACAGATAACTTAAGTGTATAAGCAACTAATATGCAGCAGCAGAACTTTTTGTGAAATTTGGAACATTCCTAACGATTTAGAAGACAAATATTTCGATTATTAATGCCATCAAAAAGGGAAAGAGGCAATGTGAATAGCTTAGAAAATGAACCTCGGGTACCACTGCAGATATATCCTGTGCCTTTGTTCCTAATTTTATATTTGTCAAAACGAATACAATACTTGTTCACATCTAGTTGTTACCTACTTAAGTCGTGAACAGAGTAACAGGGAGGTCATAAATGATAAAATATACCGTTATGCGCAATGTACTTTAAATGGCGCTGTATGGTTTCACTAACCCTGGTGAGGGCACAAAAACGTGGCGAAACAGGACGAAAAAGCGGATGTTTAACGAGTGGGAAGCGTTTGTTGGCTAACGGAAGTTTGAGCTCTCTGCCATTTTCAGGTTTCCCACATGGCCAGGTTCTAAGAAAGATTTGTCGTATTACGACGTTTAAAATTAATACGAAATTCTAGAACAAATTTACTCAAACCTAACACTGACAGTTTCGTCCACACATTTTCGGCACACGAATGACAGTGGCACTAAGATGAAAATTTATCAATTGATTGATACTGCTTCATCACACTTTTGCATTGAGAAGTAGGTAACGAGGCGGAAATTTTTTGATGGCAGGAAATACTAATGGCCACGGCGTTTTTAGAGCAGTGTGTGTGCGATCAACAGGGAAACTGTGATGCTCTGAAGAAATTTAAAAAAATATATTTAACATATTGAGCGGATGAAGTTCGCTGCTTATTCACGAAAACTTCTGCTGTTCTCTTAAAGGAAGTATTTGATTATTAAGGAGCGTTGGAAACCACTGCTATTAAGGGACTGATTACTCGGCAGGAAGTGTTCCAGGAAGGAATGAGCGTTACGATTGAGTTAGACGCTTTTACTGTATGTCTACAGCAACGAAGGAAGGGAAAAAGGGATATCAAGGTTTAACGCCGCGTTGATATCGAGGTCATTACAGACACAGCAAATGCTCGGATTGTTTAAAGGATCGGGAAGCAAGTCGGCCGTGCTCTTTCAAAGCTGTTTGCCTGGAGCGAGTTAGAGAAATCGCGGAAAACGTAAATCTGGATTGTCGGACACGGATTTCAGCCATATCGTCCTCCAAAATGCTTCTACGAAGGCAGAACTGACAACTGTCACAGGGATCGTTGATTCCTTTTGTGGTCGCGAGAGTCACATTCAAATCCCTTTATGCTGCAGGATTAGTGCTTTCATAAAAATAAAAACACAAGCAATCCACAATACGAAGTAAATTGGAATACACAAAGCGTTTGGTCCAGCTCCAGCGCAATTGTTTGTTGCGATTGGCAGTGGTTGTTCAGGCCCGACCCCTACCGGCCTCTTACGCAACTACAGTTCATAACACTCCCCACCTAAGACCACCATGATACAGTGTCCGCATAATACACTTTGCTGTTATCGGAAACATGGGGTGACTTCACAGTAAACAAGTATATTTGTGACTCAGGAAAACGCATCGCATTATTAGTATTTCAGGTCAGTTGTGCATATATCAAAACTTAATCACACGCTGATATACAATAAGCCGACCGAAGCGTTCTCTCTCCCAGGTGCAATAATATTTTGGTCGACTAGTACAATAAAGGACTTGATGATGTTTTGATTTGCATTTTGTTTATCGATCCACTATCAGCGTAATATTGGGTCGCTGAAATACAACTGAGCAGGGAACTGTGCACCAAGTGTCAGTCGTAACATTACGCAACGCCTGATCAACATGACCACATAACTACAATCATTTGCTGCTACATAATGGCAGATGTTCTGTGAGCTCACATTCGTACATGAATAAACTAAACCAAACATCATTTGAAGGAATGAAGTTTTGAATCAGATGGCCCTACGTTACTTCATTCAAAAAGCACCGATACAACTGTACACGCCCCAAGATGCATTAATTTGTGCAAAACATAAAATCCGTGGTGGTGGTGGTAGCCGCAGTCGTGGTGGTGGTGGTGGTGGTGATGATGATGGTCAAGTAAATGTTTTTATACGATGGTCTAATTTCCACTTTCACACCATACCAACGTTGTCTGTTCTAGCGTTTCAAATACTTTTCTATCTACCTACACTCTGGAAAGGGAACTAAAGTTCAGCGAGAAGAAATAAAAACCAGGGCAGAAGTGCAATGTCCTCGGCAAATCTGAGAGGGCGAAGGACTATGAAGAGTACTTGAACTGTGTCTTCAAAAGAGATCGTAAGATGAATATCAAAGTCAAACTAGAGTAACGGAATGTAGCCACATTAAATCAGGTGATGCCGAAGGAATTAGATTAGGAAACCCATGTTGTTGTTGTTGTTGTTGTTGTTGTTGTCTTCAGTCCTGAGGCTGGTTTGATGCAGCTCTCCATGCTACTCTATCCTGTGCAAGCTTCTACATCTCCCAGTACTTACTGCAACCTACATCCTTCTGAATCTGCTTAGTGTATTCATCTCTTGGTCTCCCTCTACGATTTTTACCCTCCACGCTGCCCTCCAATGCTAAATTTGTGATCCCTTGATGCCTCAGAACATGTCCTACCAACCGGTCCCTTCTTCTTGTCAAGTTGTGCCACAAACTCCTCTTCTCCCCAATTCTATTCAACACCTCCTCATTAGTTATGTGATCTACCCATCTAATCTTCAGCATTCTTCTGTAGCACCACATTTCGAAAGCTTCTATTCTCTTCTTGTCCAAACTATTTATCGTCCATGTTTCACTTCCATACATGGCTACACTCCATACAAATACTTTCAGAAACGACTTCCTTACATTTAAATCTATACTCGATGTTAACAAATTTCTCTTCTTCAGAAACGCTTTCCTTGCCATTCCAGTCTACATTTTATATCTTCTCTACTTCGACCATCATCAGTTATTTTGCTCTCCAAATAGCAAAACTGATTTACTACTTTAAGGTCTCATTTCCTAATCTAATTCCCTCAGCATCACCCGACTTAATTCGACTATATTCCATTATCCTCGTTTTGCTTTTGTTGATATTCATCTTATACCCACCTTTCAAGACACTGTCCATTCCGTTCAACTGCTCTTCCAAGTCCTTTCCTGCCTCTGACATAATTACAATGTCATTGGTGAACCTCGAAGTTTTTATTTCTTCTCCATGGACTTTAATACCTACTCCGAATTTTTCTTTTGTTTCCTTTACTGCTTGCTCAATATACAGATTGAATAACATTGGGGACAGGCTACAACCCTGTCTCACTCCCTTCCCAACCATTGCTTCCCTTTCATGCCCCTTGACTCTTATAACTGCCATCTGGTTTCTGTACAAATTGTAAATAGCCTTTCGCTCACTGTATTTTACCCCTGCCACCTTTAGAATTTGAAAGAGGGTATTCCAGTCAACATTGTCAAAAGCTTTCTCTAAGTCTACAAATGCTAGAAATTTAGGTTTGCCTTTCCTTAATCTATTTTCTAAGATAAGTCGTAGGGTCAGTATTGCCTCAAGTGTTCCAACATTTCTGCGGAATCCAAACTGATCTTCGCCGAGGTCGGCTTCTACCAGTTTTTCCATTCGTCTGTAAAGAATTCGCGTTAGTATTTTGCAGCTGTGACTTATTAAACTGATAGTTCGGTAATTTTCACATCTGTCAATGCCTGCTTTCTTTGGGATTGGAATCATCATATTCTTCTTGAAGTCTGAGGGTATTTCGCCTGTCTCATACATCTTGCTCACCAGATGGTAGAGTTTTGTCAGGACTGGCACTCCCAAGGCCGTCAGTAGTTCTAATGGAACTCATACATATTATAAAAGAATATGCATGCATGTTTTGCATCTCCTCCTAACCGCTGGATCGATTTCAAGCAAACGTGTCACACACATCACTTACTGCCTGAAGGAACTCTCATGTGAGTAAGAACCTTCTGGTGTGGGGATGAAAAACTAGTGTAGCTCACGACGCGTAAATAGCAAGACTATATTCAATTAGTATTTGAGAACGAAAACAATTAATGACTTCCAACAAAGATTATGTGTAATTTCAAACCTTTACGACACTTTTTCTCGCTTACACCCCCCCCCCCCCGAAAACGATCAAATAAAAAAAGTTTATCGCTTACTGCATTTTCGCTGTTCATGCATTAAAGCTGCCGCATCAAACATGACTCCGTAATTTATTAGTTGTTTACGAATAACTCTATTGCAACATATTTTGCACACTTTTCACGTATACCACTGAATGTACATGGCAAAATGTGTTTGTACGACACATAGTTCAGGATATATGGCGTTATAAACACTGAGCTGTGAATAAACGAAACTACAAGGTGAAATTCGCTACAGGTACAGGCGAAATGTGAGTACAGATGTATGTGAGATACACATGACATGTGCGAATGCGGGCAAAGACGCGGTTTAAAAGCACCTCCTAAACCTCGCGTCGATTTCAATCAAACTTGGTACACGGGTCACATACTATCTCGAAAGAAATACAGTGGAGGTAAGAAACACAAACCTCCTATTGGAGTGGGGGTGGAACGTGGAGACAGAAATGAGGAGAGAACAGATGGACAGACAGGGGGGAAGAGAAGAAAAGGGAAAGAGGAGATGAACAGAGAGTGGAGGAGGTGTACGGATAGAGATGGCAGAAGGTGGTGGACAGAGAGTGGGACGGAGAAGATGAACTAATAGTAGGTTGGAATAAATACATACGGGGGCTACGCCGGGTACTCAGCTAGTCAGACACTGAAGCGGTAGATTGGTTTTGTTTTCTAGTAAAATAACTGATGATGGCCATTCAATACTATATTTTAAACGTTAGGAAGTCTGTTCTGGAGGTACTTGCCTGAAGCGCAGCCTTGTACGGATGTGAAACGTGGACTATAGACCGTTTGAACCTGAAGAGAACAGATGCTTTCGAAATGTGGTGTTCGGGGTGTATAAAAATGAATTCCTATTCCCCAAACCAAGAGGAAGGTCACTGTCTACATAAAACTTCGTTCAGTGCATGGTGGAGGGTACTTCACTTACGGATTTCAACAAAAGTCACAGTGTTGCTCCGATCTTGTTGGAATTTTGTACATTTGATCTTCAAAACAAGGGGAACCTCACCGTCTACGTGAAATTTCATACGGTGTATAGCGGAGGGTGCCTTACAACAGATTTACACACCATTTGACTGATCAGCTTGGGAGTTGGCTCTTTTATGTATGTTTTCGTGGTGAAGGCATTTACACAGGCCAACGTATGCTGGATGGCGGATGGTTGGCCTACCTTTAAATAAATTCAACATCGTCTCGTTAATCAGCATGAAAGTTGCCAGATATACCTATTTTTTCATGGACGGGGAAAGAGGAGATGGCATGACGGAGGCGGAGGAGGAGATATACGGAGAGAGGAGAGAACGTGATGGGGGCGGGGAGGGGGAGGAGGTGCATCCAGAGAAGTGAGAGAAGCAGATTAAAAGCGAGAGGGAGCAGCAGGCAAACAGAGAAAGGGGGAGGGTGGTGAATGACCAATGGAACACTGTAATAAATACATAAATTAGGGGTGTTATTGTGAATTTGATGTACTATTAGAAAAAGCGGAGAAGAAGGTGGACAGAGACAGGAAGTTGGAAGGATGGAGAAGGAGAAGAGGATGGAGAGGAGGAGGAAGTGTTGGGCGAGAGGGGGACAGATGGAGGAGATGAAAAGAGAGACGGATGGGCGGAAGGAGGAGGTGGATAGAGAGACGAGATAGGACTAAATGGACAAGAGAGATGAGGGAAGAGGGGATGAACTGACATAAACCTGGAATGAATAAATATCCGGGCAACGCCGGGTTTACAATTAGTAATTAGATAAAGATTTATGCGACAATGGGCGTGTTCATCTGAAAGAATTTGCAAAATATTTCCCTATGGTTAGATGCGGCGAATAAAGTCTCGATAACTAGAGTGTTGTTCTTGATGTGTACAGATGATAAAATTCGTTGCTTAATATAAATGACTCCACAAAAGTTCATCTAGTTGGAATTTCATCTTTATAAAATGAACTATATAATAATCAGCTGAAAAATGCCCGTGTTGGAGCAACAATAAAGTCAAATATGATCGTGTTTAAAAGTCTCTGACAGAAAAGTGGGTAACCAGCTGTCTGAGTCCTCATTCCGCCTTCCTCACCAAAAATTCTGGAAGCTTCACAGAACGAGTGACCATGTTTGTAAGAAATTTACCAAGTAAAATTTCAGTTTTGTTGAGATAAAAATTCAATAAATAGCAGATTGTGTATTAGAACTTTAGAAATACCGTTAAAAGCGTACTTTTGTGAATGAGATCCGCCAAATACAACATATATGACGAAACTCCAGAATCGGCAAGTTAACTTTGCGAAATTATTGATGCTGATCGACGACGACACTGCCTGAGAAACGGTGACAATACCTGCACGTAGGGTGAGCGACTCGGGTAGACAAGCAGTGGGAGAGGCTCAGTTCGCAAACACCTCGTTAGGGAACCGGTTGCTCTGGACAGCTTCACTACCTGCTGCACCCTTGTAGGAAACCCCACGAAGCCACAGGTTCGAATCCTGCCTCGGGAATGGATGTGTGTGATGTCCTTATGTTAGCTAGGTTTAAGTAGTTATAAGTTCTAGGGGACTGATGAAAGGGCTCTGAACGCTATGGGACTTAACATCTAAGGTAAGGTCATCAGTCCCCTAGAACTTTAGAACTACTTAAAACTAACCTAAGGCATCACACACATCCATGCCCGAGGCAGGGTTCGAACGTGCGACAGTAGCAGTCACGCGGCTCCAGACTGAAGCGCCTAGAACCGCTCGGCCACTCCTGGGGGACTGATGACCTCAGAAGTTAAGTCCCATAGTGCTCAGAGCCATTTGAACCATTTCAACTAATGAATAGGTACTGAATAAAATAGGAAAGAAATCTGTGACACAACTCGTCTAAATAGAAAGATCAGTTGAGAGTACATATCTCGATCTACCAAAGATTTATCAATTTGAATTATAGTAAGCAGGTTGAAATGGATGTTGGATTCTATAGTTACCCAAAGATGAAGGTTGAAGAGGGTAAGACTAGTATGAGGAATCAAGTTATGAGAAATGGCAAATAAAATACTAGGCACGAGACAGCCGTAAGGTCTGCAAAAAGCTGATAGATTAACACACATGCAATAATTTCCAACTCCTCTCGGCGACGTACTACTGAACACTAGCAAGGAAGCGCATGTACTGTATGATACCGCGCAGGCGCCTCACTCAGTAACGGAAGGGAAGGGAACAGGTAATTCGGAAGCACGGGGCGGCGGCAAACCACTAAGGCCGGAAACGGACGGTAAATAATACACTGCGGCCGGTTCCCACGGGGCTCGTATTCAGACGCGCCATTGTTCCTGTCGGCCCGCAAGAATCGCCTCGTTCCTTCCTCCTCAGCCACGGCCGGAGGGAAGGGAACAAAGGACCCGGGCTTCATACATTTTGCAATACACGGACCTGCAAGACAGAGGGGGAGGAGGTGGGTGCGACCTGCAATATCGTTGCTGCTGCTGTATTTGTATTCTGCGAGAGTTCTAATATCCCTTACTTCTCTCACGCAATTCGGGAGTTTGGAAGTATTCTGAACGCTGCCGTCCCGGACACAAACTGCCTATTTACACGTAAATGTTAAAATATGCTGTCGTGGAAATAGACAACCAACGAAACACAGTAGCCGATAACATCATTGTACACCTACGATTTAAAGACCCAAATATGCAAGCGACGGATAGCGGCAATCGTCATGTTGCGCGCTGTGTGTCCGTAGTAAGCACGTGTGCGTGAAACTCGCATATGGAAGCGATTGATCGCTGATCGCTCGTAATTCCCAAGCGGCCTTATGAATCGCATGCGACGGATTGTCTATAGCATGGCTGCTTCGCTGCGACTCTAGCGATAAATAATGGTAGTGTACTTTGTTTGGTTTCGTTATATTTATGTGAATTAAAGGTTTTACGTTGGAATTAGTTGTTAGACAAGGAGTACGAAGAACCGTAAAAAGTGACGAAGTTGCCTCACTGAGAAGGAATGAAAAGTTGAAGCTGGCATCAAGCCGAAGGTATTTTGAAAGCCACAGCGCATAGCCCTAACGGACGTGTAATGCTGTTGCCTTCCTGCGGGCTTGGAACTGACTTACCCAGCCAGTTATAGGAGAGACCTACAACTTAACGCGGATTTCGAACCACGGTGCAACTCGGCATTTCTCACACAATTACAAATATTGTCAGTGGTGAAAGAAGTGAAAACTGACAGATACAGATCCTAGGATTATCAGGGGATCGATTCACTTTAACTGTGAGCCAACGGGAAGGAATACAAACATCTGATCAAAAGTATCCGGACACCCACATAATGCGGAATCGACCTCTTGATGCAACGAGAGGAGGACCCGTCAGAACAAAGATGGCGAAGAGTATTGTGCTGTCAGCAGAGAAGCGGTAGCAGCGGACTGGGTCTGTCAGGAGAGCTTAATGGCTTCGTCTGTGGGTGTCACTTCAGTAACAAATCCACCTACGACATATCAACCTTCCTGCAGCTGCTGAAGTCGACTGTTAGCGACGAGACTGTGAAGTGGAAACGCGAAGGAACAACCACACTTCAACCAAGACCAATCAGACCTCGTGTACTGATGGACAGGGAACGTCGAACATTGCAGAAGATACATGTAAAAATCGCGTGAAATCAGCGGAAAGAATCAGCAGCACATGTAGAAGAAGGGGAGATAAAAAGAATGGGATACGATGGTCGAACACATCAGCTAAACATTTCTGTGGTCAGTGGTAAGTGACGCCTGGGGTAGTGTACAGACCGATCTCACTGGACAATGGATGACTGGAAACGAGTGGTTTCGAGTGACGAATCACGCTAATCCCTTTGGCGATCCGATGAAAGGGTTTGGGTTTGGCAAATGCCTGAAGGACGTTACCTGCCATTATGTGTAGATCAAAACAGTGAAGTATGAAGGAGGCTGTGTTTTGGTATAGGTGTTTTTCATGGTCAAGGTGTTGCCCCATTATTGTGGTTAAGAAAACAGTAAAAGCTCCTTATTTAGCAATCGTATACAACCGATCGCTCGTTGAAATATCCGTACCTAAAGGCTGGAGAGTTGCATCAGTCACACCAATATCCAACAAAGCAAACAGGAGTAATCTCGTCGATTTGCAGCATGATTTTTGAACATTTGCTGTGCTTGAACATTGTGAGTATCTCAAATAAAGCGATTTACTGACAAACAGCCAACGCGGATTCAGAAAATATCGTTCTTGTGAAACACAACGATCTATTTATTCTGACGAAGTAACGAGTGAATTGACAGAGGACGTCAAACTGATTCCATGATTTAGATTTCCACGCGGCTCTTGACATCGTACCTCACAAGTGACTTCTAATCAAACTGCGTACCTATGGACTTTCGCCTCAGCTGTGCGACTGGATTTGTGGTTTCCTGGTGAACAGGTCACAGTTCGTAGTAAATGACAGAATGTTATGGAGTAAAACAGAATATCTGGCGTTCCCCAAGGCACTCTGCTGTACCTGATCTACATAAAAAATTTAGGAGACACACTGAGTAGCATTCTTACATTGCTTTTAATGATGGTGTCATTTACCGTTTCATAAAGTCATCAGATGATCAAATCAAGTTGCAAAATGATTTAGACAACAGGATATCTGATGGTGCCAAAAGTATCAAATGACTCTAAATTACGAAAAGTGTGAAGTCATCCACCTGAGTATCAAAAGGAATCCGCTAGAATTCGGTTACACGATAAATCACACACATCTAACGGCTGTAAATTCAACTAAATCCTTACAATTACGAATAAAGTAAGTTGGAACGATCTGGTAGATAATGTCGTGGGTAAAGCAAACCACAGATTACGAGTTACTTGCAGAACACTGAGAAAATGCAACAAGTCTACTAAACAAACTGCCAACACTACGCTTGTGCGTCCTCTTCTGGAGTATTGCTGTAGAGTGTCGGATCCGCATAAGATAGGATCGATCGAGAAATCGAAGAAGTTCAAAGAAAGGCAGCTCGTTTTGTACTATCGCGAAATATGGGCGACAGCGTCACATGAAACGTGAATTAGAGTGACAATCATTAAAACAAAGTTGTTTTTCACTGCGGCAGAGTCTTCTCATGAAATTTTGATCAGCAACTTCCTCCTCATAGTGTGAAAATATTCTGTTGTCACCCATTTACATACGGAGGAATGCTCATCGTAATAAAGTAAGAGAAATCAGAGGTCAACAGAAAGATTTAAGTGTTTGTTTATCCCGCGCGCTGTTCGAGAGTGGAACGATAGAGAAATAGGTTGAAGGTGGTTCGACGAAGTCTCTGTAATTGTGAATAGCAGAACAATCGTGTAGACCTAGAATGTGGACACATTTATGGCACTGTGTACAGTAGAGGAACAGTTCGGAGACGATGAAGATGTGCATCAGCATGACAATGCACCCGTCATAAAGAAACATCTGTGAGGCAATGCTTTGTGGACAATAACATTCCTGAAGTGACCTGGCGTGCCCACAGTCCCAACCTGAACCCAATGGAACGCCTTTGGGATGAGTTGTGAAGTCGGGTTCCCTCCAGACCCCAGAGTCCAGCACAGCTAGCGTCCACGGCTTGGGCTCCTGAACAAGAACCGGCTGTTATTCCTCAGCAGACATTCAGGTACTTCAATGCAAGTGACACCAACAGAGTTCAAGCCTTTATAACAGCGAAGGTGGACACACACCATACTAATGTCCACTAATAAATGTCTGGATACTAGTTATTAGATGTATAAACATTTGTAGTCTAGATTTTGCAGTGAGCAACATTTTGAAACTTGTGCTGTAAAAGTATTGATCTATGAGGAGTTCACAGAAATAGGGACAATATACTTGTCTCCTTCTAGTGATTTTGAGGTATTTATCAAACAATTATTAAAGTTTTTAACCTCCAATCTGAATGTCTCACTATAATATTAAGTGGGCATTCTAACTGTAATCGTTTGGGGCACACGGCGGGTACATACCTACTTCGTATTCTAGAGCGATTTCATATAAACTCCCAACACATCATACAGTTTATAATAAAAGTTGCGGAAACCAACAGCGTTACTATTTGACAGCATTTCTATGGACACACCGAGATTGTAAAGCCCTATGTAAATACTTGTCGTTAAATTTGAAGACAACTAAATGGAAAACGGAATGAGTACTTTAAAATGTATTTGCTACATCAAGAAGCCAAAAGCGTCCCACACTCAGGGACCGAGTATAGGGAAGCAGACGCACGGAAACTGCATCACTACTCATGGTAAGGTCCTACTGTCCTTCCCCAATCTGTTATTGTCACTTGTGTATCTGTGTTGTGTCGATGTCTGTGATGAGTGCTTGTAGACTGTTGTGTTGGTATGGATGATAAATAGAGACAGGAAAAATGTACTGAACTCATCTGACATTAATAAACAGTGTAAAATATCCCGTAAGCTAATACAGTCACACGCTATGTACAAAATTGTTGTCCTAAGAAATTAACCTACCTGAGTAAATTACATGAACCTAAATACTGGATTTTAAACCGTATCATAATATCGTGCAAAGTTAGCGTCGAGAGAGATGAACATATGGTGAAACCTCTTCGCAAATTTTATTGTAAAAATTGAAACAAAATCAGAGAATCGAAATGGCAAACCTTCCAGGAGGGAAAAAATTCCTCCAAGAACAGAAGTTCTATTTGGAACGTAATAGAAAATGAGACAGGAACTAGGAATCGGAAAAACTGAAAATTCTTTAAAGGTTAATACAAGCACTCCAGAAATCACTATTAAGTACAGGCAGAGTATACATTTTATTCTACCATATATTGAACATCAGGCAGTTGCATACACTGGTAAAATTCTTCAAGAGAGATTGTATACCTTTTACTCAACCTACTTCATTCTTTACAGGACTGCTGTGCAATGGTCCCACGAATATTCGTACACTGCGCTCTGAAAACAAGTTCTCGCAGTTCCTAAGTATGTTTCCACCAAATAGCCAGTACAGGATACTTTTGCTAGCAAAAAACGACGTAGAGGTTTTTATTTTTTGGGTATTGTGTACATAGTGGAGTGTATGTTGAATCCAAGTTTTCGGCCTTCTTTTTGTGGCAAAAGAACCAAGAAATTTCGGCTTTCAGGTTTTCGCCTATTACTCGCAAATAAAAGAGCATGACAACATTAAAAAACAATTAAATTAATAGAGATAAACATTTTATCAAATTTCAATTCCATCGAGGTCGTTTGGGAAACTGCAGCAGGTCCTGGTTGAGCAACCGATTTTCAGGATCCATTGCGGCACCTTCACCAAATTCGTCGTCCTGGAACACATGTTCTCTCTCTTCCTCATCCTGCTCGAGCCCAATTTCTGGGGCGTTCTCGCAAGATAAGCCACAACAGTGTTCGCTCGTCGAGAAGCACTTCAGTGAAGACTTGTGATATCCACATACTGCTGTGCATCCTTTTTTGCATTCGCACGAAACCATCTCCAGGATCGTGTGTGGTGCGGCATCTTTCGTCATCGTCGCGGGAAACAAGAGTGATAAGTTTTTCTTCCAGCTCCTCTGACATGGCTCAGTTTTCTTCACCAGTCAAGATTGCACTTTATGGTAGGATCGCAATGACGGCCACCTTGCTGCGTCCGATGTTGGCGGTAGCCTTTCATGCTTGAAAGACTGTCCCGGGGCAGACTTCACAGAAAGGTCGTACCCGAGCTCGTCCAAAGTCGCACAGTTGGAATTCCCATGCAGTGCTAACATCAGCTGTTCTTCTGTCTGTGCTATTAAGTCTTGAGAGACTGAGGGCTTAACAAATTCAGCAGCTTGCATTTTGAGGTGTGGCTGTTGCTCCATAAGGTTTAGAAATCTCTCTTTTACTTGGTAAAAAAAAAAAAAAACTAAAAAAAACGGGGGGCGGGGGGGGGGGGGGGGGGGGGACGTGGCACCGTATCTTGTGAAAGCATGGCTCCAATGACAAAGGCAGGATCGAAATTGAAAGAATTACTGGGGTACCACATACTGTTCATTTCCTCTTCCCAGTTTGTTGTTGTTTCCTCGTCCCGCTAAGAGAACAAGCACGCTAATGTCCTCTGTTACGATTGCCACATTATCAGACTCAGCATCGTGGGAGATAACTGTTTCCACGATTAAGGAATCGGCATCTTCCTTAGTACTTTGCACTGCGTTTCCATTTCAGTTCATTATCACGTTGTCGACAAAATTGAGATGGACTACTCAGCGCAACAAGGCAGAAACAATCATTACTTGCAAACGTTTGTGCGAGTTAAACTCAATCTACATGCATACTCTGCTATCAAGGAAGTGCGTAGCAGTGTGTACTTCCCACTACTGGCGCTTCTTCCCGTGGGAGCGCGGGAAGAAGAACTACTTGAACGCCTGTGTGCGGGCTGTAATTAGTCTAATCTTGTCTTCGTGATCCCTACGGGAGTGGCAATTAGGAGCTTTTAGTATATTCCTATGTTCCTCACTTAATGCTTGTTCCTAAAGCTTTCTAAATAGGCTTTCACGGGGCAGGTTACGTCTATCTTCCGTCGTCTGCCAGTTCAGTTGTCCAGCATCTCAGAGACGCTCTGCCACTGGTAAACAAAAGGTTGACCGTTCCTGCTGATCTCCTTTGTATACGTTCAGTATCCTCTGCTAGTTCTACACGGCCCAGTCACATTAATGTGAACAGCTGTTAAGAGCCTGAATAATCATCTTTTGCAGCGCGGACGCGCAGGAAGAGTGGCAGTGAGGTTCTGGAAGGTACCGACAAGGATATGGACCCACGCAGATTACAGTGCAGTGGCCAGCTTTCTCAGTTGAGGATCGTTGGCGCGAACAGACCAGTCGAGGTGGTCATACAGTTTCCCGATTCGTTTTAAATACGGGGGGACGAGGGCTGGCGGTCAGGGAAGTACGGTAAAACTCATCCTGCGAGCTGCGTGATACATTGCACTGTTCTGCTGGTACAGGCTATCGTGCCAAGAAAAAGCAAACTGGATCTAGAGGTGATCATGGTCCCCAAGGATAAAAGTGTACTTCTGTTTAAGTGTTGTGCCTTCCAGAGCGGTTTTGCACTACCAGCACAAAGATTTAATCTGCCAGCGAATTTCAAACTAGGGCACACTCTGTTACAGAATGAGAAATCATTCTAAATATCTCCTTTGTAAGATTGAGACACATGTACTGTATGTCTACGACGCAACATTACTGACATTTCATATAAGGGTGATTCACGAATATACGCAAATATTTTAATTCGTTATTCTACAAGTAAACCGAAAGAAAAATGTTCAGATAAACATAGGTCCGCAAATGTTTGGTTACCGAGTTAAAATATTTGCATATCTTCGTGAATCACCCTGTATATTTCTTACATTTACGTGTTTTCATATTTGTTTACTTTTACTAAAAGTGATTATGAAGTCTATGTTCTTTTGTATGTTAAATGTATGAAACTACTATGTAATATAACAAGTTTAGGCTTAGGGAGTTTGGAACTGCAGCTGACAGGAAAGGTGCCTAGGATGTGAACGCGCCATGGTAACGGCATGAAACTATGTTTCGTGGAGTTTACTAACTAGAAGTATTATTTAGAACTGTGTATGCCAGGCATACATCGCTTTAACTGTGTTAGGTGCCTATTCCTATTCCCTCAACAGTTCCAAGTAATCATAAAAGTGAAAGTTTATATTCAAACAGTTATTTATTTGCTAAGGTATTTGCTAGTATTACGTAAACCAGGTTTTATATTCTGAGACATAATTTACAAGTTTTCCTCGTATTAATAAAATTGAATAAATTCATTTAATGTTAAATTATATTTACTTAATTTTGCTTAAAGTAATACTACTGAGCATATTTTATTTGATGTGTAAATTAATTCCTGAAAAGTGTTTTGCAAACTAAGTTGTATGCTTTAGCAGTTCAAGGGTTTCCTTCTTGTTTTAGATACAGGACAGGTTTGTCATAAGTGAAATTTTATTAAACTACAAGTTGGTTTACAGTGAAAGTGGCTGTAAAAGAGTGTGTAGTAGACTATAAAAGATTCAGGACCCCCATGTGTCAGTTACTGCATAGTTCAATAACCAGTTAACTTTCATATAAGAATAGCGTGGTGTTTGTGTACAGTGAGAGACCATAACAGCTTCAGGATTCCCGTAAGTTTACCGCTTTACGCATGATTAACATTAGATAAATTTACGACGATAGTAAAGGATTGAAGCTTCCAGTGTGTTCTCGTTTGATTCCATTTTTGTCCTGCAGTCTGCAAGTAGAGATAATTATAAACTTAGTTTTCATACTAAAGTTTGAAAACCACTAAAATTTATTCTAAAATTATCTGTCCGTTTTGGGCTGGCGACCGAATTTATATCCTCTGTTACATACAGTTACCATTGTCTGAGGAACATCGGTTCGAATCATGTCATTGTTTCACTTCGTCCTTCTAATACGAAGCTATATCACGAAAAGGAAATCATAGTCAGATTGCTTAATCCATTAGACAATACCACTGTCAATTAAAACTAAAAATGGGGTAACATTAACTGAATTACCGGGAACTGGAATATAACGTAAACTGAGTGTAGTGTTATAAGCTGATTACTTTCTCCTAGTATGCTACCAGCGAATCAATGTCTACTACCCGCTATACTTACCAGTGAGCCTACGTCATGGTAGCACTTCATTTCGTATCCCTGAAGTTCTTTCGCCTCCAGCAATGATTGATAATGTGAGATAATTCCTATTTTCACCGTTTTTCGGAGTCCGCGTTTGACTGTAGGTGTCCATGTAAATCGTTGTGTGACTCAATGCAAAGGACGGTGGAAGCCCCCCCCCCCCCACACCACCACCACCACCACCACCACCTCTTACAACAGGACTATCCCTAATACAGCACTTGTCTATTCAGCCGATTTTTTTTTTATTTATTCAAACCGGTACATCCAGGTATTTGTTTTGTCGAACTTCGTATCCGTGAGGTTAACGCAACAGACCCTTATGCGGGGACCTGGGTTCGATTCTCGGTACTGCCGGGGGAGGACTGGACCGGAGAGCACTCAGCCTCGTGAAGCCAACTGAGGAGCCACCTGACTGCGAGGTAGCGGCTCCAAGGTCGTAGAGACGACGATAGCCGGCAGCGCCCTCCATGCTCCTCCAACCGCGTTCTATGATGAACGACTAAGGATGATATGGTAGTCCGTCGACTATCGAGTGGTCTTCAGCGCCTGATTGCGGGGTTTCCGTTTTTCGCACGTATTTTTGTTAGTTCACTGATTCCAATTGTGACTCGCTGCTGATGTCCTCTTGGGATATTATGTTTTTGCATTTTGTGTAGCGCATAATTTTACACTACTATACTTTTAACGCAATTTGCCAATCTCTGCACTACTCTGCTGTATTATCCAGATCTGACTGAATATCTCTGCAGTTTTTTAGACAGTAGTTCATTACAGATTACTTCACTTGCGAACAGTCTGAGTTTATTATCAATATTATCCGTTAGGTCATTAATATACAGTATTGACAAGGGTCTCAACGATTCCCTGAGGTACTCCTGAAGTTATTCCTACATCCGACGACAAGTCTCCATCCTGCAAGCTCCCTATCAGGAAATCTTGAATCTCGTCACAAATCTGCTTGATACATGATCCGACCGTATTTTCCATAATAAGCGCCAGTGTGATAGTGATTCATATCCTTATGAGCTACGCTTTAGCCCATTCCGAATGTATGCACAGATAGAAAATGTCTAAGATTGGATGCTGTTGCCAGGTACCCCGCCTCATAATTTCAAAAACTAAACCGATTAACAAACAGAAATTCTTGGAAAAGTGTCAGACGAAAACCAACACAGAAAAGGAATACGTGACAAACTGTATTCGAGTTTGATGTGGTCGAACATTCAGCACACTAACGTAATTTGTGAAATCCAAACTGACAGGCCCACTGAATTATACCTGGTGATCAAAACGCCAGTATAAATTTGAAAACTGAATAAATCACGGAATAATGTAGATAGAGAGGTACAAATTGACACACATGCTTGAAATGACATGGGGTTTTATTAGAACAAAATAAATAAATAAATACGAAAGGTCAAAAAATGTCCGACAGATGGCGCTTCATCTGATCAGAATAGCAATAATTAGCATAACAAAGTAAGACAAAGTAAAGATGATGTTCTTTACAGGAAATGCTCAATATGTCCACCATCATTCCTCAATAATAGCTGTAGTCGAGGAATAATGTTGTGAACAGCACTGTAAAGCATGTCCGGAGTTATGGTGAGGCATTGGCGTCGGATGTTGTCTTTCAGCATCCCTAGAGATGTCGGTCGATCACGATACACTTGCGACTTCAGGTAACCCCAAAGCCAATAATCGCACAGACTGAGGTCTGCGGACCTGGGAGGACAAGCATGACGAAAGTGGCGGCTGAGCACACGATCACCACCAAACGACGCGCGCAAGAGATTTTTCACGCGTCTAGCAATATGGGGTGGTTCTAATAAAACCCCATGTCATTCCAAGCACGTGTGTCAATTTTTATCTCTCTATCTACATTATACCGTGGCTTATTAAGTTTTCAAATTTACACTGACTTTTTGATCACCCGATATTTCTCTGCAGTCACATCTACATAACTTCTCTGCAGTTCACACTTAAGTGCCTGGCAGAGCGTTCTTCAGACTATTCCTCTACCGCTCCGCTATACAACAACGCGTGGCTCAGATTTCTCTTATTTTATTACGACGCAGACTCACAGAAGAGAATGGGAAGGACGGAGACTCACCCTGCAGAGTAGGCGATCTGCTCCGAGTCAGGGTCGCAGTCCAGGGCGGCATTGCTGGAGACCGTGAGGCCCAGCACCCGCTCGAGCTTCACCTGAAACCAGAGCAAACACAGCTGTCAGCAAGAGCAACACCGTGGCTGTCTTCTCAACGCAACATAGTAATGCAGAGCGGACGGATCCACGGGTGCCCGCTAACTTAAATAGGCGGTGTGGTCCGTATGGCGAACAAGAATCAAACCGTCACTGGAAAGCTCCTACAATAGCTGCAGTCAACAACACATGCATCACTGGCAGACGTCTCCGCGGATATCCGCAGGTGTATTTGCGGATATTCTTAATACTAATTACTGTTCTAAAAGGTGAAAGATAGTGTCAGTATTACGATATTGGTCTATTAGTGAGTATTTTAATAGCACCATCATAATCCATATATTCGTTAATGAAATTCTTCATAGGTAACTCATCACAATTTCATAAAAATCCATATCAACAAAACGAGGGAAAAAATGATCTTTATTATCCCATTAGTAAAGTTGTCAGTGGTTCAGAAAAGAGTTTAATAAGCAGCAACGAAAATTTTTAATCATTTGTCCAATACTATAAAATGTCTTGCATTTTCTCATGTTGAGAAATTAGAAGGAGCTATCTACGAAATTGTTCAAATGGCTCTGAGCACTATGGGACTTAACAGGGATGGTCATCAGTCCCCTAGAACTTAGAACTACTTAAACCTAACTAACCTAAGGACATCACACAACACCCAGTCATCACGAGGCAGAGAAAATCCCTGACCCCGCCGGGAAAGCTATCTACGTTTTACTTCATTAAAAAATAAAAATAAAAAAGAAACCACACAAGCTTTCAATAGCCAATATCGCATAAACTCGACTTTATTTTTGACATCCTGTTTCGACAGATATAACTGTCTTCTTCTGGTCTGTAACAAAACATTTTGACGTAATATCGGAGTACTTTTTTTGTTTGACATTACACAAAACGGAAATGGAAACTGTGCATTCACATACATTCAAAAAATTTTTTGTTACAGAACGTGTTCATTTTGAGTTTTGTAACAAAATTTTTATGGGGTATGCAAACGTACAGTTTCCATTTCCATTTTTTGTAACGTCAAACAAAAAAATGTTCTCAAATATTACGCCGTAAATCATGACTGGAGATACGTAGCATATATATGCATTATGTTACAGACCAGAGGACGACAGTTATGTACGTCTGAACAATGTGCCAAAAATTAAGAATAATTTACATGGCCTTGGCCATTACCACACAGACTTTACCTTTACCACATAAAATGTCTGACAGGCAGCATAGCAAGTTTTAAATCTAACCTAACAATCATCTTCCCTGGACAGTTCCCTTTATTCCATGGACTAATTTCTACTAAAAACTAGTTTTCTTTATAGACATTATTGGTATTTAAGTGCAGTAGCATGAGTACACACATAAAAAGACAGTGTTCATTAATGTTAACACTGTTCGTATATACATATCGTGTAAGTTGACTCGGTTCACATTATTTCGATGAAAGAACACTTCAAATGATCAATGGATCATGTAACTAACTAATTCACTAACTAACTTTGCATTACATGGCATGGACAGTAATGATTATTCTTGTTCTAAGTCACTACTACTATCTTTTTTTTGGACGGAGTGCCTCTCTCTGTATTAGTTTCAATGCGCAGTACACTGGAGATTGTAGGTGCTTTTTTGACAACTGTAAGGGCTAAGGATGGCGACATTGCTATCTTTCTGATCAGCGTAATTAGAGGTACAGCGTGTTTCCGAAGTACCGGCAGTTGCCTGAGTGATTCCTGTAACCTTACGTAACCACTGAAATATGCCACAAAGTGACATACATACTGGTCTGCAACACTGCACCCTTTGAAATCTTCGAACATACGACATAAAAAATATTTGGTAAAAAACAAAGTTGTTACCAGTTTCGCTTAAAAAATACTTATAAGTACGCCATTCAGCGATTATTACACTGAGGAGTTTTACACGGTAACACGGTTTAACAGTACGGTGAATTAACATACGTTTGACAAAGTAACGCGTCGATTTCATAAGGTAAAGCAAAAATTCTGCAGAAAATTTCACAAAATCAGATAAAAAGTTGAAACTTAAAGGATGTATCAAGAATATGACAAACTTATGTTGTATTAAAACGTGTTCGTAACAGGCTTCTATGTTCTTAGTCTATGAAATGTTTGTTACTTCAACAGAAGAAAAATCAGACCGCGCGCAAGCCTAACGCCTGAGCTCCAATGTTCCGAACCGGACTCAAATAATTTAATACCAGCGGATATGGGTAGAATGCAAGCGGATAAGGAACACGCTGGTAAGGGGTGTAGTTTTCTTCTCCGCACAGGCTTCTAATCATCGGCTACAATTGATACTAACATCTATAGTCGAAGGCGATTGGGACAGAGCGGAGGAAGTTGAATCGGCCGCAGCTATCTGAAAAGCGACACTTCCGAATTCGCCTGAAACGGCTGCGGGAACAACGAAAGGACTGAATCGTGATGGCAAGGGAGTTTTGAATCTCATACGTGAATACGAGTAGGATATTGTTGGGTGGTGGTGGAAGAATGCTTTTACCATTGCACCACAACCCTTGATGTTAACGGTTTCCAAGGTAACCGCCGCGATTCCCCACAATTACGTTTTCGCTGATCACACGTTAGGGACGTCTATTGCACAAGTTAGTAAATACTGGAACACGCCCATAAAGATACAAAGATAACTGTTCAGCTAGAAATACATGCCATTTGTACTGTATACGGCATATAAGCTGCAACTCCCTCAAACGGTAAATTTTTGATCGTTCCTTATATTTCTATTATTAAACTAAATATCCCAATCACATGATCTTCTTTGACAGGTCAGCATGCAGCCGTATTTGAATTCTAATTATGTTAAAAATCTGTGAAGTGATTCATTCCAGATCGTTTCAGTATATTGTGCAAGCTATTCATATGTGATCGACTGAACTAAACAAAAGACAATCCAAAAATTCACGCTAATTGAGAAATCTAAGATTAAAGCATATTAATACTTGCTTTTGAGAATATTTTTAGGCTGAATTAGTTTCGTGCTTGCCGCTAGAGGACATATTTTGTTTTTACAGAACGCCGACCGTATTTCAATAAGATACTGAAACAATATGACTGGACGTATGACTATTTAGCCTACTTTCCACATAATCCCCACTGAATTGCAAAAATTATTGAGTCTGAATAACCTCTGTAATTACAATTGATGTAGAAGCATACAGATTGCTCACTTCAACGTTTCTTGAACCTTCCCGTCTTCGTTAAATGGAATCTGCAAGTCTGGAAACAAGTGAATGCGGTGTCCAATAAACGAAGTTATCGCGACTGCATTTTTCGCCGTCAGTAAGGCGAACACCGCGGCTTCGTCTCAATAATGTCCTTGATAGTTTCCAGCGAGGACTACTCATTTTCCGGTCAAAACAATAGTTGACACTGTTATTCGACACGAGGACGAAATTATGAATTTATCCTCTGGCACTGAGTATTGTCCCAAAATACGTTGACTATCTCCGATACGTGGTGAGCTATTGAAATTTCATCACCACTAAAAATGCACTTTTTTTCAAAAAATCGCCTGGTGTTTTTCGTGACAGCGCTAATTTTATCACTGGGCTAGTTTTGGAATAGAGACGCCCATTTTGGACTCAGTTGCAGAAAACGAAAATGGTGCGATTTAGGCCCAGAGAACTGCAACACTTCGTGCGGAAAACAGAGACGGGAGCAACGGTAAGTCCGAAAGAAAAGCTCTTGTTTCACTCTTCTCGGATCTTTACTTCAGTCTGCACGCAGCCCCTGCCCCTCATTCTAAACAAAGCTGCCGTCGGCCACAGAAGCAGAAGCCCCTTGTTCCCAGAGTCGCGCAGCAGCCGCTGCTGGACTGTGTCGGTGCGGCCGAGTTCCGCTTCAGAAGAAGTGGAAGGCGCCCCGCGTCGCAGACTGAAGCAGTTCTCCTTGAAAACGGACACTGGCGAGGCCCGCGACTGCCAGGGGCCGCAGCCGGCCGTGGGATCTGACCGAGCAAAGCTTCCCAAAGCACACACACAGCCACGTTTGTTTCAACGAATCGATCTTCCGTCAGCTGTCAGATCGAGGTGGCGAGGATTTGTCACCTGTAAATTACCGTTTCTGTACGTAAAGAAAACCTCCACACACAGTCCCCCTCCCCCAACCCCTCCCCCGAAACTGCCTCACTGTTATGCCAACAGGTGGAGTGTGAAGCAATAGAAATTTAAAGCCATTTTACTTAGGGTGGTATTACAATATTATACATATTACACATTGCCCGTCCGAGTCTCCCACCCACTCATGGCATACGACTTTATTATTTACATATTTGACAGTTTGTTATGAAAGGTAGGACCAAGCCCTAACTTTTAAAAAAGACCTGTAAACCTCCCACCCCGGTTCTGTTACGTAAAGGATATCCATGTGTACGGGGCAGTCAAATAAAAACGAGTCACATGGCACATGTGGAAAAAGTTTGTAAGCTGTTTAACATTTCAAAAAATGGTTCAAATGGCTCTGAGCACTATGGGACTTAACAGCTGAGGTCATCAGTCCCCTAGAACTTAGAACTACTTAAACCTAACTAACATAAGGACATCACACACATCCATGCCCTAGGCAGGATTCGAACCTGCAACCGTAGCGGTCGCGCGATTCCAGACTGAAGCGCCTAGAGCCGCTCGGCCACACCGGGCGGCTTTAACATTTCAAAAGTAATCGCTTAAGTGTTAATACATATATCCCACAGTGAGATAAGACGGACAATCCCATCATGGAAAAATGTTTACGGTGGCCCACGGAACCACGATTGTACCCACGTGTGTACCTCTTGATTGATTGATGGAGAGGAGTTATGGGACCAAACGGCGAGGTCATCAGTCCCGCGATTCCGAAGTTAGTCACAGAAGAAAGAGGGTTCGCTAAAAGTGGACGGTTCCAGTCAGGGGAGTCAAATTATAAAATAGTGAACATTAAACACACACAGTAAAGGCATAAAAGGTGAGACCAAAACTAAAAACTGGAAGAAAAGGGAAGGTCATGGAGCGTGTACCACTTCATCCGAAGCAAATCGGCGGTTACTACTGTCTTTCTTCAGGGGTCCGAAAATGCTGAAATCGCACGGGGAGAGATCGAGACTATGTGGAGCATGCGGGCCCACATGTTGCCGTGGAAGTTTCGCCGGGAAGCCCTTACACATCCTCCATATAGTCCCGATCTCTCCCCATGTGACTTCCTATTTTTGGAGCCCTGAAGAAAAACATTCTGCGCCGTCGATTTGCTTTGGGCGAAGATGTGCACGCGTGGTTACAATCGTGGTTCCGTAGAAAACTGTAAACATTTTCCACGAAGGCATTGATGGTCTTGTCTCTTGGGGTAAATGTGTTAACAATGACAGTTATTTTTAAAATAATAAACTAACTTTTTTTTAATGTGTCTCATTTTCATTTGACTGGCCCTTGTACAAGAGCTTCAAACGTCTGATTACTTTGCAAATGACTTAATGTGTTAAATATATGACCGTAAGTATGTAAGCGAGAAAAGTTTAGAAAAGGTTTGAAATTACACTTAAAATTTGTTGGAAATCATTGGCAGTGTCACCACCAATTTAGCAATAAGCAAAGTCTACACATCCGTCCGTATAGTGACATGAATACAAAAGAAATGTATTCCTGCCACACAAAGCCAAAGTCATCAAGAACTATTGGCTGACATTAAGTGTGGATAGGTCATTTGGATGTGGTTCGTAGTAGATAGCTAAGAAGCCGCGACCACAACTCAGGTAACACAACAAGAACAGTTTAGAATTTGATATTTGATACTGCAAGGCATGATTCACGAAAGCAAGGTGTATTCTATCAAATGTTTTCAGAAGCACAGCTCCATCACACCTTTGAAACAGCTACTATTTTTCTCTGTTATGTTCCTCCTGCTTCTTCTCATCAAACGGAAGAAAAATTACGAATCTGAAATAATTTCTACGGTTCTTGACGATGATTATTCAGACGTTGCTGGTGAGAATGAAGTCCGAATGATTGTGTGAACGAACGTGCACGAGTGAGCCTCAGGCACCATCTCGAAAGCGTTAACCGTCTTCCTACAGAGGCAACAACACGCTGAGCTACACAGTATTAGAAGTCACAGCGTCGGAAAGATCTTACGCCGGAAGTCTGTAACAGCATGATCGTTGGAGAGCACTGCTCATATATCACCTGCGAGATAGGAACCAAAAGCGACCATCGTTGGCTTGCTCGCTAGTCACTGGATGGTTTGGGATCGATGTTCACATTTCGGCGGGGGCAGATGAAACATTCACACGACCCCGCGACCTCTGCGGCGGGATGCAGGAGGACACGTCCTCGCCCACGCTCGTGCTTTGACACCAACGCGAGGTTCTCAACGGGAGTATATTTGGCGAGCCGATACCGTAGACTGCCACTGTGGAAAGGTTGTGTGGTGAATGTCAACTGTCAGTGAAAAGAAACAATATAATGTAACAGCTAAATTCAGTGTGAGAGTCATGACAATTAAGCTTTTAAAAATGTCTTTCATCCCACAGTTAACTTATTAATTAACATTTTGTGATCTCTCAGATTTTGTCGGCGTGATTGTTTAACTCTGATGTTACACACTTGTTAAACGACAATGTAAAAGACACATTGGGGTAGTAAAAAGTCCAATGTCGTACGAATCGTCTTTCTTTTTTTATGTACTATAAGTTGCCCTCTTGCAATTCAGCTACACTTTACTGAATGTTAAAATAATTTATGATATTTTTAACATGAAAATAAAATTTTTCGTTTGTATTATTTTAATAAGGAACAATTTTCAAGTTATTATGTATGCAGCACGAAATCTACGATAGAGAACCATTGTAACTCAATATGGCGATAACAACAATGCCATTGTCCATAATACATGTTAAATTTGCTGATAGCACAAAGATGTTACATATTTTTGTCCTAGTGACATGGTTTCTTACAATTGTTTTTCACTCGGCGCACTCATAGCGTACCTGTGCTCTATGTTCATCGCACATGATTCTCTGGCATTAACAGCAAATCTTTGCTTTACTGTCACTGGGTCATGTAGCAGATGTTGCATCTCCTTCGCATTCCATCTGCTTCCTTTGCCGGTCATCCTGCCACGTCGCAAGGCACACTTGATAAACGGAAGACGCAATGGGTGCAACGATCTCCACACCAACTACCGAGCAATAATATTGCTGGGTCAGAGCAGAACTGACAAGACAACACACTCGCTGCTTAGGCAATACTACCAACCTAATTTACATGCTTACCAATATTTTCCAAAGGAAAAAGGAAGTGAGTATTTAAGAGAAGAAATATGGCTGGGGTGAAATATACGCAGTGTCTCTTTCTAGGATTGATTGTGTGTTTCTACGGTGTATTTCCAAGTTGTCGATTCCCTTCTATGCACTATGTTTTGACAGCCGAACCAGTAATCATCTTCAGGAGCTACGTACGAGCTGTGCTACTGTGTGCATATTCACTGCATGGACTCCAAGCGCAATGAATTATTGTTGGTGTCGCACCACTATTTTTAGCAGGATTCGATTCCCGGAGCTACGCCATTTGATGCTCACTTGTTTTTCAGTGCCCACGCTGTTCTTTCGTGAAACTTATATTCTCTCGGCGTTTTCCAGGTTCAGTGAATGAAACGGCTGGTGAGATCTAAACGAATTCAGTACCAGAACTCAAGACGTGTCTAAACTGAAACCCCCGTCATGGTTTGTTAAGTATTCTAGCATCTTCATTTCGATAAGACTCTTTAACTGCGATGTCCCAGAACCTACACGTTTGCACCAAACCTCTGAATGCCATATTTCCGTATAAGTTTACAGATATTTTCAGAAACTGGGCAGCATAAGACGGATAGGGCAAGGAGAACATCGCCGAAGAATTATAGCAAAAGTTATTGCACTTCAGCACAAGCGAACGAGTCATTTAAATGTCGCTGGTGGGAGCAAGCTCTGACCGTAACATAAGCAGTAGACTCGACCTTCGGACAGCGGATGACGTTATAATCATATTTAAAAACATTAACAATTTAGAACGCAAATCTCGGTGAAAGTCCCAGTAATCGTAGACACACGCCGCAGTGACATGTAAGTCCATAATACATGACTGAGCGAGGTGGCGCAGTGGTTAGCATACTAGACTCGCATTCGGGAGGACAGCGGTTCAATCCCGCGTCCGGCCATCCTGATTTAAGTTTCCGTGATTTCCCTAAATCGCTCCAGGCAAATGCCGGGATGGTTCCTTTGAAAGGGCACGGTCGACTTCCTTCCCCGTCCTTCCCTAATCCGATGAGGCCGATGACCTCGCTGTTTGCTCTCCTCCCCCAAACAACCCAACCCCACAATAAATAGCTCTGAGCACTATGGGACTTAACATCTATGGCCATCAGTCCCCTAGAACTTAGAACTACTTAAACCTAACTAACCTAAGGACATCACACAACACCCAACTCCACAATACATGCAGTTTAGTAACAGTGAGTGGAGACTATATTGTGAAGCTCATCACTCACGACAGTTTACGAAGATGCACTAAGTTCAATTCCACGTGATGACGATATCAGTTTTAACGCAGTGGGCAGGTGACCTCCAGAGATATTGGACATAGGACTCAATGCGACTTGGGTCCCTTCTAATAGCGGAAGTATTAACTGAATTGTTCAGCTTTACTCCGCTCGGTCTGTAACAAGTGTGCAAGTAGTCAAGCGCAGAATATTTGTCATTCTGATAATGTAATGACGACGATTACGTATCTTGTGATTGTTCGTCGATACTGAACTGCCTCCATCACGAGAACCAAGGCTGAATAAAAGTGCAATATATAAAAATGCGTTACGTATTAAGTTTGAAAGAGTCCAAAATGTGAAAGCCGCAACAGGTCACGACACAGCGACGCGGACGCCACACAGTAGGTAAAAAGAAACAGTGCGACACAGCAGCACCACAATAAAGTGTCGACAAATATGAAAAATAAAATGGATTGCCTATTGTTCCATACGTCGGTCTATGGAGCTTTAGTAAATCAGTCTCATCGCGGAACAATGTATTAAGAAACGATAGTAGCATGCGAAATCTTGCTAGGCAAGAGGGACTTTACGAACAGGGACAAAATAGTACCGGTAATACTACGAGAATGAAATACTGAGGTTGTTAAGAGAAAAAACAGTATGTGTGATAAACACTACTTTACCGGCTGCTTGTATCCAACTGCTGGTGTTATCGGATGCTTCACATTATCATTAGAATACAGCCGTTTTTCATTGCAGCGAGATCTTCGCACGAAATTTGAATTAACAGCTTTCTCCTCTGAATGCCAAAATATTTTATTGAGGCCAACCTACATGATGAGAAATTATCATCGTATTAGAATAAGAGAAATCAGAGCTTGTACGGAAAGATTTAAGTGCTCAATTTTCCCACGCGCTGTTCGAAGGTCCAGTGTTAGAAACAATGATATGAATGTGGTTCAATGAACCCTCTGCCACGCATTTAAGTGTGAATTGGAGAATACTAGTGTATATGTGGAGTCAGCCAGTTTGTAAGTGCACCACGGGCTAGTGTGGTTCATTGAGATCACCACACGAGACCAACGTCTAATCGAGGATGACGAAGGGTAAACGGTGAGATGGCAGAAAGAACTGGCGAAGAAGGAGGAGGTACTGATGAAAGACGGGGAGAGGTGGACCGCGAGGCGACGTGTGAGCTCCCACGTGCCGGCGTTCCCCCGTCCCGTGAGAGGCGAAAAGTCTCGGGCGAGTTCGCGCGTGCAACTTTCTCTCCGACACCTGCCACGCCGTTGCGCAACTCCGCCGACGGGAACAGCCTCTGACTCTGCTTCTAGCGCCGCCGCCGTGACCGACCGGTCCGCAGGACTGGAACGTGATCCTTCCTGTCCAGCCAAGTATCTTTCACAAAACATGCAGGGCTGCTCCACACCCAGAGGCGACGTCACCACTAAGCACTGTATCCGCAAAGTACGAGAAGCAGCGTCATTTCAAATGCTGCAGTGAACAGTAGTACGGGTTACAACAATGAAAACTCATCTGACGAATGGTCTGTGCTCACGAAATCCAGGAGGAAATTCGAGCAGAGAAGAACCGCCTCCAAACGGGTCCAGTAGTTAGGAACGAACTCTGTCGTCGGCATCGTCGTTAGCTTCTTCTTCTTCTTCTTCTTCTTCTGCAGTCCGAAGACTGGTTTGATGCAGCTCTCCACGCTAGTCTATCCGGTGCAAGTCTCTTCATCTTTGTATAACTACTGCAATCTACATCCATTCGGACCTGCTCACTGCATTCATGCATTGGTCTCCATCTTCAATTTTTACCCCACATACTTCCCACCATGACCATGTTAATGATTCCTTGGTGCGCCAGAATGTGTCGTATCATATTTCCTTGCTATTGACAATCGGCATGTTATATCTTCTCTGCTTCCTCCATCATCAGTGATATTGCTACCCAAATAGCAAAGCTTATCTACTACTTTTGGTATCTTATTTCCTAATCTAATTCCCTCACTATCGCCTGATTTAATTCAACTACATTCCACTATGTTTTTTTTGCTTTTGTTGGTATCGTCTTATAACCTCTTTCAAAACACTATGCGTTCCATTGAACTGCTCCTCCATGTCCTAGGCTGTGTCTGACAGAATTTCAACTTCATTGGCAAACCGTGACGTTTTTATTTCTCCTTGGTTTCCTTTACAGCTTACTCAATGAACAGATTCAATAACATTGCAGATAGGCTACAAAATTATAACAAAACATGACAGTGTTTCATAATTTTTCAGTCAATTAATTCTGTAATTTTAAAGTAATTTCTTGTATATGTATGTACTTTATTAATTTTGTCAGTATTCACTATTTAAAAACTGTAATATGCTTACGAAAGAACTACTGAAAAATAATACTGTAAAAAGCTTAGCAGTAGAAACTGACGAAATCAGGGGCAGGAAGTTCGTACTGTATAGAATCCAGAGAATCTGTTTAAATAGTGACAAAATCGCTAAGCAATCTCGTGTGCAAGGTGAGTAGCAGAGAGAGAGAGAGAGAGAGAGAGAGAGAGAGAGAGAGAGAGAGAGAGAGAAATGCTTGTCTCCTCTGGTGAAGTATGGGCGCGCAAAGTGATGGTGCTCAGGGGCGTAAAGGAGAATGTCCCCAAAATGGTGTTACAAGTATGGCAAAACACTGAACGACAGAGCGAGCACACAAAGCATATTAGAAGAATTGGTACCTAAGGAAGAGTAAAATTATTAAAAGTTTCTCCTTGTTTAAGAAGGGTCCATGGCCAATCCTTGTTGTTACAAAATGCATTATATCGCACCATCGGCAACTCACCACAAAGTAAGATAAAGCTAGTCATCTTTTATTAAGAACACAGCTTACCAACATAGTAATTTCAACACTTCGAATATTATAGGGTTCTTCCAGTTGCTCCTATCCTTTAATCATTATTACCGAAGAAGTCATAACTGAACGAAAAGGTAATCCACTGAAAAGAAAATTAATTACATTTACAGTTAATTTAAAGCAGTCAGTGCAAGATACCAGATGCAGTAATCTTGAATGTACTTTGCGCATTGTAATGCTTCTACTGCATCTAATCAATAACTACAGTGGAAAGTGACAGTAATTTCAAATAACTGACAAAGTACAGTGCATATTCTATTTTGACTAAAGCGACTTTTATAATACCTTGTTGTGTGTTTGAAAATATTTACGGTGTTTTTCACTATCGCAACAATGACATTGCAAAACTGTTTGTTGATAAGTAATGAAGTCAATACGAACTTTTCTGTGGTGAAATTTGTTACGGAACAGTGATTAGTCGTGGGTATTTGCTTCAAAAACCTGACGACAGGTAGCATTACTGCAAGTAACGTCATTCTCCACATCTCACGTGACGTGTTGCTAGTAAGTAACCATCATTGGGTTTTGTTCGCTGCAAGTACTTTAAGGGCATTCCTAACTAATTCGAAATACATTCGCTAACTGTGAATATCTTTGCATCAGCTGTGTTAGGTATAGATGTACTACCTATTGGTGGCACTTGAAAATTTGTGCTGGACCGGGACTCGATCACTCATTTCCCGCAATCGCAAACGGTCGCCTTAAGAATTAGGCTACCCCGGTACGCCTCTCTAACCGATCCGCCTCTCTAACCGATCCAAACTTCCACATGTCACACTGTGTACGCATCGCTACACCATAGTCTCCTACAATAATCACTTAATATATCAATATCCAAAGCAGACAACAGATTTACTATCTATGGCTCGAAAGTAAAAACATTAATATCTATGAGTAACCTATGACGTCATTGGTCAAAGCCGAGTTTCGATTATAGTTGATCATGGTGAACATAGTGTGCTTTAAATACAAAAAGCAAGCAGCAATAGCAGCAAGCTTCAAATAATATCATCGTCTTTGGAGAGTGTTAACGTAACTTGTATGGTGACATGCCTTATTTCCGTTATCTAGAAAATACGCCACAATTCTAGAAGTAATGAAAAACTCGCAGATGTTAGTCAGTTAGCACAAGAATATCTCGTACTTGAAGAAATAAGATATGTAATCTTTTTTGCTACCTCCTGGGACACCTATAAATCTTTATTGTTCAATATTGACAAAAATTAGTTGTATATACCAAAACAATGGTTCCGGTTACATTTACTTATTAACGACTACACAAAGAAGTACTTTCTCTAAGAAGCTAACAGTAAATTGACGGTTCAAGGAAATGTCTACAACGTTGTGCTAATATTTTCCAAATTGCTAAGTCACATTCAAGTAGTGAAAACAGTTTCTGAGACTTACTTTCAGTCTCTAAGATAAGAATCAGATGAGATGTGCATCTACATGATTACTTTGCAATTCGCAGTTAAGTGCCGGGCAGAGGATTCATCGAACCACCTTCAAGCTATTCCCTACCGTTCCACTCTCGAAGCAAAAGACTTTACCGCAGTGGTAACACCTGTTCCCGTCAGATCATCGAAGTTAAGCGATGTCAGGCTGGGCTAGGTCTAGGATAGGTGACCATCTCGTCTGCTGAGCGCTGTTGGCAAGCAGGGTGCACTCAGCCCTTGCGTGGCAAACTGGGGAGCTACTTCATTGAGAATTAGCGACTCCGGTCTCGTAAACTGACATACGCCCAGGACAGCAGTGTGCTGATCACATGACTCTCCATATCCGCATCAAGTGACGTCAGAGGATGACATAGTGACCGGTCGGTACCGTTGCGGCTTCATGGCCTGTTCGGGCGGAGCTTAGTTTACATCTGCATCTACATCTATACTCCGCGAGCCACCTTACGGTGTGTGGCGGAGGGTACTTATTGTACCACTATCTGATCCCCCCTTCCCTGTTCCATTCACGAATTGTGCGTGGGAAGAACGACTGCTTGTAAGTCTCCGTATTTGCTCTAATTTCTCGGATCTTTTCGTTGTGATCATTACGCGAGATATATGTGGGCGGTAGTAATATGTTGCCCATCTCTTCCCGGAATGTGCTCTCTCGTAATTTCGATAATAAACCTCTCCGTATTGCGTAACGCCTTTCTTGAAGTGTCCGCCACTGGAGCTTGTTCAGCATCTCCGTAACGCTCTCGCGCTGACTAAATGTCCCCATGACGAATCGCGCTGCTTTTCGCTGGATCATGTCTATCTCTTCTATTAATCCAACCTGGTAAGGGTCCCATACTGATGAGCAATACTCAAGAATCGGACGAACAAGCGTTTTGTAAGCTACTTCTTTCGTCGATGAGTCACATTTTCTTAGAATTCTTCCTATGAATCTCAACCTGGCGCCTGCTTTTCCCACTATTTGTTTTATGTGATCATTCCACTTCAGATCGCTCCGGATAGTAACTCCTAAGTATTTTACGGTCGTTACCGCTTCCAATGATTTACCACCTATGGCATAGTCGTACTGGAATGGATTTCTGCCCCTATGTATGCGCATTATATTACATTTATCTACGTTTAGGGAAAGCTGCCAGCTGTCGCACCATGCATTAATCCTCTGCAGGTCCTCCTGGAGTACGTACGAGTCTTCTGATGTTGCTACTTTCTTGTAGACAACCGTGTCATCTGCAAATAGCCTCACGGAGCTACCGATGTTGTCAACTAAGTCATTTATGTATATTGTAAACAATAAAGGTCCTATCACGCTTCCCTGCGGTACTCCCGAAATTACCTCTACATCTGCAGATTTTGAACCGTTAAGAATGACATGTTGTGTTCTTTCTTCTAGGAAATCCTGAATCCAATCACAAACCTGGTCCGATATTCCGTAAGCTCGTATTTTTTTCACTAAACGTAAGTGCGGAACCGTATCAAATGCCTTCCTGAAGTCCAGGAATACGGCATCAATCTGCTCGCCAGTGTCTACGGCACTGTGAATTTCTTGGGAAAATAGGGCGAGCTGAGTTTCACATGATCTCTGTTTGCGGAATCCATGTTGGTTATGATGAAGGAGATTTGTATTATCTAAGAACGTCATAATACGAGAACACAAAACATGTTCCATTATTCTACAACAGATTGACGTAAGCGAAATAGGCCTATAATTATTCGCATCTGATGTATGACCCTTCTTGAAAATGGGAACGACCTGCGCTTTCTTCCAGTCGCTAGGTACTTTACGTTCTTCCAGCGATCTACGATAAATTGCTGATAGAAAGGGGGCAAGTTCTTTAGCATAATCACTGTAGAATCTTAAGGGTATCTCGTCTGGTCCGGATGCTTTTCCGCTACTAAGTGATAGCAGTTGTTTTTCAATTCCGATATCGTTTATTTCAATATTTTCCATTTTGGCGTCCGTGCGACGGCTGAAGTCAGGGACCGTGTTACGATTTTCCGCAGTGAAACAGTTTCGGAACACTGAATTCAGTATTTCTGCCTTTCTTCGGTCGTCCTCTGTTTCGGTGCCATCGTGGTCAACGAGTGACTGAATAGGGGATTTAGATCCGCTTACCGATTTTACATATGACCAAAACTTTTTAGGGTTCTTGTTTAGATTGTTTGCCAATGTTTTATGTTCGAATTCGTTGAATGCTTCTCTCATTGCTCTCTTTACGCTCTTTTTCGCTTCGTTCAGCTTTTCCTTATCAGCTATGATTCGACTACTCTTAAACCTATGATGAAGCTTTCTTTGTTTCCGTAGTACCTTTCGTACATGATTGTTATACCACGGTGGATCTTTCCCCTCGCTTTGGACCTTAGTCGGTACGAACTTATCTAAGGCGTACTGGACGATGTTTCTGAATTTTTTCCATTTTTGTTCCATTCTCTAACGGTGCGCGGGAAAAATGGACGCTAAAATCCTTCTGTGCGAGCTCTGATTTCTCCTGTTTTATTAATGATTTCTACTAATGTAGATGGGCGCCAACAAAAATGTTTTCGCTTTCGCAGGACGAAGTTCAAATGGTTCAAATGGCGCTGAGCGCTATGGGACTTAGCATCTGAGGTCATCAGTCCCCTAGAACTTAGAACTACTTAAACCTAACCAACCTAAGGACATCACACACATCCATGCCCGAGGCAGGATTCGAACCTGCGACCGTAGCAGTCGCGCGGTTCCGGACTACAGCGCCTAGAACCGCATGGCCACCGCTGCCGGCGCAGGACGAAGTTGGTGATTGAAATTCCATAAGGAGGTCCTGCCGGAACGAAAAACGCGTATGTTTTAATGCGAGACGCCCCAATTCACGTATCATGTCCGTAGCACCCCCTCCCCTTTTTCGCGATGATACAGAACGAGCTGCTTTCTTTGAACTTTTTCGATGTCCTCCGTCAATACTGTCTTATGCTCGTACCTCAGTACGAAGCTACACCATAGCAGAGGACGAGAAAGCGTAGTGTAGGCAATCTCTTTAGTACACCAGTTGTATTTTCTGAGTGTTCTGCCAATTAATCGCTGTCTATGGTTCGATTTCTCCATAACATTATCTGTGTCATCGACCCAATTTAAGCTATTCGTAACTAATCTTTAAAGATTTTGTTGAATTCACAAGCTTCAGATTTGTATGATTTATCGTGTAACCGACTTTTGCGGATTCCTTTTCGTACTCATGTGGATGATGTCACACTTTTCATTATTTACAGACAATTGCCACTTTTCGCACCATACAGATATGTCCGAATCGTTTTGCAATTGGTTTTGATCATCTGCTGACTTCACAAGATGGTAAATGACAGCATTACCTGCGAACAGTCTAAGAGAGCCGCTCAAATTATTTCCTGACTCGTTTTTTAGATCATTAACAGATGTGCGTTAATGACAACTTCTCATGAGGAAGTTGGTTCAGTCTGGAAATTGGTGAAGACATAAAATCATCTTCAAGAGAGTCAGATCTTTATACGTATCACATTCTCTGACATAGGATGAAATGAGTGGTGCAATAACACATTAATATGAAGTGATAAGCATACCCTGGTTGGTTGCTGTCATTTACTTCAGACACTTGTCATACCAGGCTGTAAGGTGCACTCCTTGGCTATTTTTCATCGCTAAAATTTAGTTGCACGTATGCATCCCGTAATGAGCTTTACGATAAATGTGTCATCCTGCCAATATGAAATACGGGAGAGAACTACGTATTTTTACCTCACTGTGTCCTACATCCAGGTACCCGTGCAGCTGGTGATGAAAGGAGGAGGACTTTGTACTATAAGCTGAAACAAGATTATCTGAAACGAACGCAGTTCATTTCGCCCAAAAGACATCCATATCATCAAATCAATTGTTTATAGCTTGTCCAGAGAGGTTTTACCGATGAGCTGTGACGGTGGGGACGTTCGTCGGACATCGACCAAAATCTATCCTCGAGGAAATGGAGGTTGCGGTACAGTCTCTGCAAGTACTTTGTAGACTGGCTGAAACATCGGTCTACAAATGAACAATAGCAGGTCCAACGCACTAATGTTTCTCCTGCCAGTAAGTAATAACTGCTACTAGCTAGACACTATGAAACCCTTGCAACCTTTAACAGCATATGATAACCCTTAAGTGAAAGAAAGAGTACACTAGCCTAGTGTATGTCAATGTGCGGAATGAAAAGTTTGGCCAAAATAGTTGAAGTAGCTGGCTGCCATACGCGTGTGTACAAATAAACGAATGTTTATACCCATACGCACACATCAAGCAAGAGCTATCGAATACTCTTAAAAATGGAACGCGATTCCATTACGCAAAACGTTAATATCTTTGTAGATGAAAATGGCAAGTACTAAGCATACTGCAATATTCTCGCGCTCTTCTCACTTGTTGGAAACGTTGTTCCGGCATTGTGAACCATCCGCGAAATATTAAGAATGTAGAAAACCGTAAGAGGGTATGGCCTGCTGTTTCACGTCATACGTCCAAAGGCATTTGAAATCACACTGCAGCTTAATTAAACCGCAGTAAGTTAGGAAATTTGCTTTCGAGGAAAAAGGAAAAGTGGACGCTTGAGCATAATAGCTGATAATGTCCAATTTTGCCATTTTTGAGTCGAGCATCACTTGTTGCAGTAGAGAGGGGGGGGGGGAGGAGGATATATACAGGGTGTTACAAAAAGGTACGGCCAAACTTTCAGGAAACATTCCTCACACACAAATAAAGAAAAGATGTTATGTGGACATGTGTCCGGAAACGCTTACTTTCCATGTTAGAGCTCATTTTAGATTCGTCAGTATGTACTGTACTTCCTCGATTCACCGCCGGTTGGCCCAATTCAAGGAAGGTAATGTTGACTTCGGTGCTTGGGTTGACATGCGACTCATTGCTCTACAGTACTAGCATCAAGCACATCAGTACGTAGCATCAACAGGTTAGTGTTCATCACGAACGTGGGTTTGCAGTCAGTGCAATGTTTACAAATGCGGAGTTGGCAGATGCCCATTTGATGTATGGATTAGCACGGGGCAATAGCCGTGGCGCGGTACGTTTGTATCGAGACAGATTTCCAGAACAAAGGTGTCCCGACAGGAAGACGTTCGAAGCAATTGATCGGTGTCTTAGGGAGCACGGAACATTCCAGCCTATGACTCGCGACTGGGGAAGACCTAGAATGACGAGGACACCTGCAATGGACGAGGCAATTCTTCGTGCAGTTGACGATAACCCTAATGTCAGCGTCAAAGAAGTTGCTGCTGTACAAGAAAACGTTGACCACGTCACTGTATGGAGACTGCTACGGGAGAACCAGTTGTTTCCGTACCATGTACAGCGTGTGCAGGCACTATCAGCAGCTGATTGGCCTCCACGGGTACACTTTTGCGAATGGTTCATCCAACAATGTGTCAATCCTCATTTCAGTGCAAATGTTCTCTTTACGGATGACGCTTCATTCCAACGTGATCAAATTGTAAATTTTCACAATCAACATATTGTGGGCTGACGAGAATCCGCACGCAATTGTGCAATCACGTCATCAACACAGATTTTCTGTGAACGTTTGGGCAGGCATTGTTGGTGGTGTCTTGATTGGGCCCCACGTTCTTCCACCTACGCTCAATGGAACACGTTATCATGATTTCATACGGGATACTCTACCTGTGCTGCTAGAACACGTGCCTTTACGGCACAACATGTGGTTCATGCACGAAGGAGCTCCTGCACATTCAGTCGAAGTGTTCGTACGCTTCTCAACAACAGATTCGGTAACCCATGGATTGGTAGAGGCGGACCAATTCCATGGCCTCCACGCTCTCCTGACCTCAACCCTCTTGACTTTCATTTATGGGGGCATTTGAAAGCTCTTGTCTACGCAACCCCGGTACCAAATGTAGAGACTCTTCGTGCTCGTATTGTGGACGGCTGTGATACAATACGCCATTCTCCAGGGCTGCATCAGCGCATCAGGGATTCCATGCGACGGAGGGTGGATGCATGTATCCTCGCTAACGGAGGACATTTTGAACATTTCCTATAACAAAGCGTTTGAAGTCACGCTGGTACGTTCTGTAGCTGTGTGTTTCCATTCCATGATTAATGTGATTTGAAGAGAAGTACTAAAATGAGCTCTAACATGGAAAGTAAGAGTTTCCGGACACATGTCGACATAACATATTTTCCTTCTTTGTGTGTGAGGAATGTTTCCCGAAAGTTTGGCCGTACCTTTTTGTAACACCCTGTACATCTGCCGCAGAATTAAACGGACCACGTCTTTGAGTGTACATTTCCCTGTCATCTGTTAGCATATGTGCTAATTTCTAAGAAGCCAGATCTGTTTACTCAGTAACATAAAATAAGCCATTGCCATCGAGTGTTGAGTGTGGCAGACTGATTTGGAGTTCCACGTTTACAATAACTGGGGCGACGAAAAAAGTAATTAAGGACAGTGTTTTACATAAATGTAGTCCCAAATTATTTAAGTTAAAAGTTGTGTGTACTGGGAAGCAAATTACGACGGTAATTTACTCAAGCGTCCGATTGAGATGTGCGGTATTGTGGAGGGTCGTGTTTTTCGTTGTCGCCAACTCCTTGTCAGCCAGACAGTCCCGACGAAACATACGAAATGATGCGGTAAATCAAACAGGATGATTAGACATCGGGATGAGCCGCAGTATTGTTTGCAAATGCGGCACGTGCGAGGGCGGGGCTGTGGTGGGACAGGAGGCAGCCCCCTGCCCACGCGGCTAATCGCTGGCCAGCCTCGCGAGCGACGCGGGGTCTACGCTAGGGTCCCACACTGCGCCCACCCTGCCGTCAGTAGACACACCAAGTCGTCTTTCTTCAGCACGCTGCACGACGCTTGGCTATAAAACAACGGGACTACTGCTGTAAATCATTTTATTTCAGAAACGTACATATTTATTAGTTATTATCATCTTCAATCAGCTGTGTGGCTGGATTGAAGAGTTTTTAGCAAACAGAACACAGCATGTTGTTCTCAATGGACAGACGTCTACAGACGTTAAAGTAACCTCTGGCGTGCCACAGGGGAGTGTTATGGGACCATTGCTTTTCACTATATATATATAAATGACCTAGTAGATAGTGTCGGAAGTTCCATGCGGTTTTTCGCAGATGATGCTGTAGTATACAGAAAAGTTGCAGCGTTAGAAAATTGTAGAGAAATGCAGGAAGATCTGCAGCGGATAGGTACTCGGTGCAGGGAGTGGCAAGTCACCCTAAACATAGACAAATGTAATGTATTGCGAATACATAGAAAGAAGGATCCTTTATTGTATGATTATATGATAGCGGGACAAACACTGGTAGCAGTTACTTCCGTAAAATATCTGGGAGTATGCATGCGGAACGATTTGAAGTGGAATGATTATATAAAATTAATTGTTGGTAAGGCAGGTGCCAGGTTGAGATTCATTGGGAGAGTCCTTAGAAAATGTAATCCATCAACAAAGGAGGTGGCTTACAAAACATTCGTTCGACCTATACTTGAGTATTGCTCATCAGTGTGGGATCCGTACCAGGTCGGGTTGACGGAGGAGGTAGAGAAGATCGAAAGAAGAGCGACGCGTTTCTTCACAGGGTTATTTGGTAAGCGTGATAGCGTTACGGAGATGTTTAGCAAATTCAAGTGGCAGACTCTGCAAGGGAGGCGCTCTGCATCGCGGTGTAGCTTGCTGTCCAGGTTTCGAGAGGGTGCGTTTCTGGATGAGGTATAGAATATATTGCTTCCCCCTACTTATACCTCCAGAGATCACGCATGTAAAATTAGAGAGATTCGAGCGCGCACGGAGGCTTTCCGGCAGTCGTTCTTCCCGCGAACCATACGCGACTGGAAGAGAAAAGGGAGGTAATGACAGTGGCACGTAAAGTGCCCTCCACCACACACCGTTGGGTGGCTTGCGGAGTATAAATGTAGATGTAGAATATAATCGCTTTCTATTTCTATAAAGCTCAATGCGAATTTTCCGTTGGAAGCCTTCCTCTGTGAGCTCCTTGATGACGCGTGCTTTCACTGCTTCAACGGACTGAAACTTGTTGTTTTTAATGCAGATTTGACCTTGGGAAATAGATAAGAGTCACTTGGTGCTAGGTCAGGCGAATAGGGCGGGCGATCTAAGACCCAGACGCTGTACTTGGTTGGAAAGCTCTTAACAGATAAGGCGGTATGAGTGGTGCGTTGTCTTGGTAGAGAACCCATGACTTGTTCTTCCACAATTCGGGTCATTTTTTTCTTATTTTCTCACGGAGTTGCACAAGTTGATTAATAGTGTGACCTTCAGGAATCCATTGAAGATACACAGTTTCATGAATGTCGAAAGAAAAAGCAATCATCACCGTTTTGAATCTAGATTTGCACATTCGAGCTTTTTTCGCTCTCGATGAAGTTGGGTCCTTCCAACGCATGGACTGGCGCTTAGTTTTTGCGTCAGAAGTGTAAAACCAAGAGTCGTCACACGCTATCACTCTTTCCCAGAAATTGCGACCATTTTCAGTGGTTATTCATAAAGTGTAGGTACAAACATTTTCACGAGCTTCTCTTTGATCGACCGTGAGAATTTTCGTCGTCGGTTTCGCACATGCTTTTCACATATTAAATTCGTTACGTAAAATTTTCTTTACGCTTTCTCTGTCGATTTCGGCAGTTTCAGCAATCGATAGAACATTTAATGAAAGGTCAGATCGTATCAGATTACCTACTTTTTCTATATTTTCATCCACTTTGTATGTGGGAGGGCGTCCCCCGCGTGAGTCATCTTCGGCGTCTTTTCGGCCATCTTGGAAACGCTTGAACCGCTCAAAAATTCGTCAAAGATATGTTTCAGCAAAAGTTTTTCTAAGTTTCATGTGAAACTTCACAACAGTTCGTTGCTCTATTATTACAATTACCGTTTTTCTGGCAAAACGGAATCACAGCTCTTACTAAAACGAAGGCCACGGCCACACTGATTTTTCTACAGAACCAGAGATGCTGCATTCGACTGAATAGGCTTCAAACTATTGGCCCTTCATCTTCGGTGGATGCGTACTTGCTCTGTGACAGTATCAGTCCCGTTACTTTATAGCCGCACCTCGTATACGAGGGGTGCAATGATATATACTAGTACAGCCACACACAGAAGGTGGATTGAGGATACGTTGCTTGGATTGAGGATACGTTGCTTGCTACTGTCGTTTAGAAAAACGTTTAACTGAAAAAACAACTCCGATAAAGATTTGTATAATAAAGCTGGCATTAGAAAACGGCAAACTTGCAGTTCAAAGGTCCTACATGTGACGCTGTACACTGAAGACGGACATAAGAACGATAAAATCAGAGAGGTGGTCTTCATCGGTTTATCTGCTGCATATGGCACAGTTAATAATCATATAATGTTGAATAATGTATATAACACGACAAAGGATTATAAGATGACTCAATGTGTTGACAACCTAATTGAAAACCGCAGATTCTTTGTCGAGCTTCAAGGGTAAAGTAATCCATGGATGAAACAGGAGAACGGCTTCACAGAAGGCACAGTTCTTGGCCAATTCTCTTCAGCACTTATTCGAACGACCGGCTCCTGGTACCAGAAGCTTCATATATGCAGATGATCGAGTCATTGCCACTCACTTTACCACTGCAGAAGAAAAGCTATCAGGCATGCTGGCTCAGCTAACCGACTGCTACCGAGGAATTGTGACGTCAATGTCCAAAGCCGACGGGTTGTATCCCCTGCTACACTAGTCCCAAAAGAAATAACAGAACACCTTCTAAAATGCCCGTTAGTGGACGCACACAAAGAGTGTATTCAAGAGGACCTCCTGAATTAGACCGAGACAGCTGCAGCTTACAGCGAATTCTGAATGAGCGAGAAACAGGGTGCTTCAAAAAGAATGACCTGATTTTGGACGGTAATAATTACGAAACATGGGACGTGCGAGCAAGGACACGTGTTCTGTCTGAATGGGCGTGGCCTACAGTTTCAGAAAATCGTCTTTAGACGACAGCGAATGCGTCTCCTCAGTTTGTAGTCAGCCAGAAGAAAGATGGCCGCTCAAGAGAAGGCGTTTTGTGTGCTGCAGTTTGCAAAGGGTGAGTCAGTGACCTTGGTTCAGAACGCTTTCGTCGGCGTTTTGGTATTGGCCCTTCTGGACGCAAAGATATTCGTCGTTGGTATCGGCAATCTGAAGAGACAGGATGCTTGTGCAAAGCAAAGTATTTAGCAAAAGTTTGAGCGGAGTCAAGGAAAGTCTATTCGCCGCCCAAGCAGAGAACTGGCACTTCCTCATAGGAACTTCTAGCGAATGTTAAGGCGTCGTTTGGTCTATAAACCATAGTGCAAGCTCTTAGGGTTCGTGATAAAAGGAAAAGGGTTGACTTAAGCAATGCTCTGCTAGAGGACACGGAAGACATACTTTTATGATGTTTAATTTTCAATGAAGAAGCAACATATTTCACGCTAGCGGGAAAGTGAACTTTTTGTGTCAATTCTCGTGAAGTGTACGGTTCCTTCTTTTTTGAGGAAAATACAATGACTGGAATGAGCTATCTTGAAATGCTGCAGGAATGGTTTTTGCCATAACTTTAGAAGGACTCTGGTGACTTCATTTTCCTACAGGATGGTGCTCCACCACACTGGAATAACAACGTACGTCAGTTACTCAATGATATCACGCCTGATCACTGGATATGGCCCACGGGACTGCTGGTTGGTTGGTTGATTGGGGGAGGAACCAGACAGCGAGGTCATCGCTCCCGTAGGATTATGGAAGGATGGGGAAGAAAATCGGCCGCGCCTTTTCAAAGGAACCATCCCGGCATTTGCCTGAACCGATTTGGGCAAATCACACCGGCTGCCCTGTATTCTTGCTGTTGTGGATTGGCAAGAGAGCCAACCCGTTATGAGAGGAAGCCGAAAGGCACGCGTTTTAGCTCACGCAGGCTGGCGTGAGGTCTGGAACAGGTCAAGGAAATTAGACTTTAGCAAAAAACATACGTAGCTGCTGGAATACTTAACTTTAATCCACAAATGGTGAACATTGCTCTTGACGGTACATGTTTTACAGCAGCAATAGTAACTGGTAATGGCGCCTTGCTAGGTCGTAGCACAAATGACGTAGCTGAAGGCTATGCTAACTATCGTCTCGGCAAATGAGAGCGTATTTTGTCAGTGAACCATCGCTAGCAAAGTCGGCTGTACAACTGGGCGAGTGCTAGGAAGTCTCTCTAGACGTGCCGTGTGGCGGCGCTCGGTCTGCAATCACTGATAGTGGCGACACGCGGGTCCGACGTATACTAACGGACCGCGGCCGATTTAAAGGCTACCACCTAGCAAGTGTGGTGTCTGGCGGTGACACCACACTTGCCCTCTGAGATCGCCAGACATGACCTCATGCGACTTTTTCTTGTGGGGACGTGTGAAGGAAAGTGCGTTCATCTCTCCTTTACCTTATGACGCAGCAGAAGTAAAGAATAGAATAACAGGCGCCACAGCTCCTATAAAAGCATATACATTATGCAAAGTTCATAACGAATGTAACTATCTTCCAAATTATGTTCGTGCTGCTGCTGGTGGGCACGGAGCATTTGCAACAGTATAGCTAAAACATTAAGATTTTTGCAATTCATCCCATGTTTGTAGTATTTTTTATCAATAAATATGGAGTTTTTGAAATAAGGACATTCTTTTCGAAACAGGCTGTATGATATATTTTTGATTATGTGTGTTTGAACTCGACTAGTCTGTTTGTATAAACATCCCTATTTTGCATTTTAAATTATGTTGTTGCCTTTTTTAAGTTGCCACATATTTTACGATGTAGTTCGTACATCAGTATAACAAAAAGCAATGTACCATTATGTAATTCAACTTGCATTTTTATCACTGTTTGCTTCTGATACAAATAAATACAGAAACCCACACCGCAAGTGCTGACGTTGGGTGTGCTCCCTGCAGGGCAGGGTGGGGTGGCCTGGGTGAGTTAACAGGCAGGAGAAAGCAGTGCGCGTGGAACGGAACGCGGAGCGGAGCGGCGCGGCGCGGCGCAGCTCGCCGGCCATTGGCTGGCATTGTGCGATGCTATCGGGCCCGCCGTCATTGTCGGGCCGGCACTTTCCTTCGCATTACGGCGTGCCGGGCAACCTCCGCAGGAAGCACGAGGCCGACACGAGCTGTCTCCGCGCCCGTCTCGCTGCACGTCGCAGCCGTAGCATCCCTGCTCTTCCACTTGCCGTTTGCGCGCACAAACTGCCCGGCTGCTATTCAATTATGTCCAGCCCCATATTATCTGTGCAAGTGAGCAATTACAAAAGAAAAGAGGGTTGGTCGATATGGCTCCTAAATTCCTATGAAAAAATTAAGTACGATTGTTGGTAACCGGGTTTCATAGTTTGTACAACTCTGCGAACCAGGCTATTTTAACAAATATCATATCTTAATTTTATCCCAAAAAAGTTATGAATGTCAACATTGCAGCGAATGCGTGGTTCAGATGATCAGTTCAAACTAGTTTGTCTTTAGTTCATCGGTCTCATCGGATTAAGAAAGGATGGGGAAGGAAGTAGGCCGTGCCCTGTCAAAGGAACCATCCCCACGGAAAACCCAAATCAGGATGGCCGGACACACGATTGAACCGTCGTCCTCCTGAATGCGAGTCCAGTGTGCTAGCCACTGCGCCACCTCGCTCGGTCTGGCACCAGTCTACAGTAGTATGTGCCACCGACGACCTCAGTAAAGACGAGTACCCGAGCAGTTATTAAACATCAGCAAGTAATGTAACAGCCAAAGACTACCAGTACTGGAGAACACCAGCCTCGAAACTACTATAAAACCCGGTACACACGCTTATTTCATATTCGTAATTTGTCTCCCCCGTGTTTGCATTGCCTTTCAAAATTGCATTGACACTTCTCAATTAGTTATTTTCTTTCATTTACAACTTCAGTGTAGTAATTGGATAAACCAATAATAAGCACATCTGGGCATTGTTCATGTCACTTAAATTTTATAATTTTATTACACAGAAGATCTAAGTCTTCAAAATTTACTACAAAAATAAACCCAATAATAAAAGTTCGAATGGTAAAGCCTTAGTAAGTACGGAAAATATTAAATTATTAGGAATTAGAGATGAACACACATATCCGTAATTTCGTCAGAAAAAGCAAAGTTAGCAAAAAATATTGCTGTAATTATGTTGATTAAAAATGTCACATTTTCTGTAGTAAGGATCCTTTTGTGAATATTTTTGTTTCACAAAAATTTAAATATATCTTGAGTTTTAACAAAGATCATAGCTTAAGTTTATCTCCAAAAAGTTATGAATGTCAATATGGCTGCGAATGCGTGGTTCAGATGATCAGTTCAAACTAGTTTGTCTTTATGTCAGTAGGTATGTGTGCAACTCGGTATGTGAGCTGGTGTCTGTGAAGCTATTTGTAACTGTCTTGCGACTATATTAATTTAAATCTGTGATTAAAGCCTATAAGGTTATTATTATGAAATAACAACCGAGGTCAATAAAACCGGCATCCATCTTAAGTATAAAAAATATTTATTATCGATCTAATAATGTCCACTTCATCGCTGCCAAATGGTGACCTGTTTAGGTTATCTTGCGTTGTAGAGTTTATTTTTAAAAAAATTCATTTTTGGTATCGTTAGAACCTCTTCAGATGTTAACCAGATACAAACGGCATGGGCGGAGGTTCATATATAAAGAAGTAATTGCATTTGTTTCTAAGTAAACAAGAGTCTGATATGTCCGATTAAGGTTTCTTCAGAAGAAAAGGTCGACAAAATCAATGACAGAATAACATCTCACGGACTCGTGGCATTGTTGAGATGGTAGTAAACGTAAAGCTACCGTCAAACCGAAGGTTGATTTGATCACCACGGTGCATAACTGGGCATGATGCTGGCGGTTTTCACAGTAATAAACTTTACTATGTGTGTCTGGCACTCGTGTATGAAGAAGCTGGAACCGTAATTACTACCACATGTGTGGATTTCACACAAATAACTGACTGTAAAAGAAGGTAACTGAGGATGTACTACAATATTAATTTATTTCGTTAACAGGTTTTCGTATTACAAGCCTATCATCAGATTTCAACTATAGTCGTCAAAGAGGGTGCAATACTGGTAAACAGCGTTGGCAAAGATGTCACACATCGAGCAGTGAGTCAAATATTATTTCGCGTTTGCACCTCCTCTCTCTCGATGTGTGCAATTTTTTCAATGTTGTTCAACAATATTGTACGCCCATCGATGACGACAGTCAGTTACAATCTAATAATGCCCGTAAACCGATTGACGGATTAATTAATACTGTGTTACACCCACAGTTTGGTGCTTTACTTTTATAATTATGAAGCTGTTCTACCAGAAGCCGACAGAATGAGTTAAATGGCTGACGCATAATCTGAAGGAAGTGTGGCGTCGTTTGGTGACGACTGACAAAATGCAAATCCATCGTTATAATCAGGAGAAGAAACAACGATCAAAACAGTGCGCTGGCGAAGATAAAAAAAAGTGAAACCGAAGTGCAGGGTGTTTATAAATGAATATCGGGGTTTTAACGCTTTATAATATTTATTTCATCGAACTTATTACAGTTATAAATGATATGTCAAATGAAAGAGCAACTGAAACAGTTTTACCAAGAACCTTATACATACATGTTCAATGTGAGCACCATTTGTCACACGGCACACATCATCAAGTCTATAGCCGAATTCTTCCCAAACGCTTATAAGTGTGTCCTCAGAGATTGTAGCAACAGCTGCTTCAAACCGGTTTCTTAATTCAGGGAGGTCTGCTGGTAGCGGAGGCACGTACACACGATCCTTGATGAAGCCCCAAAGGAAAAACTCGCATGGCGTTAGGTCGGGTGGACGTGGAGGCCATGCAAAGCAAGCCCCGTCATTGGGACCCTTGCGGCCTATCCAGCACTTGGGTACAGTGAAGTTCAACTAATCGTGTACTTCGCGCGATTACATTGCGCGATGCGCCTGCGCACTGGTGGCAGACACAACTGTTTGAGTTGTTCTTTCATTTGACATAGCATTTATAACTATAAGTTTAATGTAATAAATATTATAAAGCGTTAAAACTCCGATATTCATTTATAAACACCCTGCACACTGTTTTTGGAGCGCAAACGGTGTTTATATCTAACTATTCGGGAAAAGGAAACGTATGACTCCCTGTTACTTATACTCGAATCATCCTTCATTTAAACGTCAGTCAGTGTTCGGCTACTTCCAGAGCGGAGAAGATAAATCTAATAGGCCGTGTCCCTGCTGCAAACAACCTTAATCGACGACTACTTCATTCCTTCCCGGTCAGCACCACTCACGTCTGTGCGGCCTTGGCCAAATTGTTGGCACTATTCCACTACAGTTGGACGCGACAATGCATTTGGTCCAGACGTCGCCGGAATTTCATGGTGAATTTGTTTGAAATTTAGACGTTTTTCCCAAATGAGTAGTACTGTGCCGCTTACTTCAACTTTGGAGTAAGTCTCCAGTTTCTACACCATTTCACTATCACACTGCGCTGCACCTGTTATCCGTATCCCCGCAGAATTGTGTGTGAAGGGAGCCTGGAACTTGTGCTCCTTCTGACAAGGGGCCACTCATTTTCCATGTTTCGCGTGGAATTGTCGTATGCAGCAAAAATACATTTTATGAATATCTGCACTGCTCGTATGAGTTGGAAGAGGGTGAGGGTTTAATCTGTTTATTCGGGGAAGGTGCGCATATTAACACACGAAATCTGTGGACAAATCAGTATCGTTATTCTTAGTCAGTAGCATCCGTTGGCTGGCTATATCATTATTTGAACAGCTATGAAGCCTACCACGAACTGTTATTGCGTCATAGCTTAATCTCGAAAAGCAACACCGCAATGGCAAACTTCAGTTTGAACGTGAAACTACATGTAACTGCTAATACGAGCATGGCTGGGGCTAGTCACTGATGGAAGTGTGTTGCTTATGATAAAAAATGGAGTAAATAATACGAACTGTAAACATTTTTATACAAAAGACACGTTTTCGTTTTAGGCCACAGGGTCACGTTTTGTACCAAGCGTGTTCTCTCTGTTAACCATGTCCAATCAACGCAAACAAAACTTGTTCAACTAAGAACCAGAAAAAATGGCGGGAAGGACGGTTACACAGATGGCTGGGGTGCAGACCACTCTCGCCGATAAAGTTTACTACAGAAAAAGAGATAAACCCAAGGGGTCATTTTTCTTGAGGGCATAACAGCGCCGGAGAAGACTTTCCGTGGGTGTGTGCGCAGAGCCGCTGTCGGTGCTCTCCCAAGTGTGAAGCAGATACGACACGGTGCAGCGCGGCTGCGAGATACGGCGCTGCCCCGGTATTGGTTTCTGGGGCGTTCAGAGAACTCCCCCAGCTTGCAGTTTTGCGAAGTTCGTCTTAAACATACTGCAGCCATCGTTAAAGGGGTCGTGCTGTAGCAGGCATCTACAGTAAACCTCGTAGCTGACGAAAAGGAACTTGTTCAACTGGTGATTCCAAAACGATCCAAAGGCCAGGTACAGTTGTCGGACGTATAAGGCATTCGATGTTGGAAGAAATATGAGAGGAGATTCTGCTGAATGATGATGATGTCAACCTCCACTTCAGAAACGGAATGATCTAGCGGCAGTCAATAGTACGTAATTCTCTTCGCCAAGATTTTCCAATGCCCTGAAATACGCCTGGTTCAATTCAGGATATTAGAGGATCGCCCGCCACAATTTCAGAATCCTGCAGAACTCTGTTTCATATTATTCTGTCCATCGCATGTATAATGTGAAGAAGTTTCGTCCATATGTATGGTGTAAGAAAAAGTTTATTGCTTTCGGCATTTCTTTACAGGTAATCTTTATTGTAATTACTTTGTATCATAATAATGAGTTACTCATTTTTTCACTTACCAACACACAAATATGTGAAACGGTAAACTAAAAAAATAAAACAATCATGAACTTACAATGTAAAACAGCGATTTAAATCGTATAACAAAAATATGTAAAAGAAATAATTAGAATAATGATGTACGTTTGGATAATTTAGCTCCGACAGCACGTTGTGTGCAACATTATCCAGAAATTGGTATTTCAGAAACCACCTTTATTACATAAGGATGAATGTGGCGTGATAGGTTCCTTAATTTATGTTGTAACTGAAGTTTTCATTTTCAAAATTAATTAATGGTGGCGGGGTATTTGACAAAATTTCAAATGATTGCAAAAGTTGATTATAAAGTTTTAAAAAACATGAATTACATTTCATATTTAATATTATATTTCATGGTCTCAAAGATATTCCCTCTAAATCTAATACGCCAAGTAATCTTTCGAGATACGTTTTACCCCTTAAAAGTGAAAGTGGACAAAGACGAAAAAATACTTCTTGCATTACTCTGCCCCTTCTACAAACCCACCAAGTTTCATCAAGATCGTTTATTTACACCTTGGAACCTCACCTTGTAAGTTCAGTTCAAATTTCAAACGATATCAATCTTAAGGCAGTCGAGAGGTGGCCTCCAGACGTACCGGACGTAGACTTCACAACTAGTTAATGTATTAACTACAATGTTCAACTCTGAACAGTTCAGTCCGTTACATACGTACGAGTAACTCAACAGAATAAGTATGTATGTTATTTTGGTAATGAGATGACGCTGATTTCATGTTTTTTGTGACTTTACTATTGATAAACTGTCTCCAGCACTAGAAGCAGAGTCGCGCAGAGTGGCCGCGCGGTTAGAGGCGCCATGTCACGAACTGCGCTGCCCCTCCCGTCGGAGGTTCGAGTCCCCCCTCGGGCATGAGTGTGTGTGTTGTTCTTAGCGTAATTTAGTTTAAGTTAATTTACAGTAGCGTGTAAGTCTAGGGACCGATGACCTGAGCAGTTTGGTCCCTTAGGAACTCACCCACATTGGAACTAGAAGCAAGGATGAAAATGTCACATAAAAGAGACTGTTCTGTAGTAATTACGCTAGAAGACCAGCTCGCAACAGACCACGGAACCACATGACAGCCGCCACATAGTAGACCGCAAGCAACAATGTAAAGTTGGAGCTTCTGCAAGAAGTGTCGACAAGTACGTGAAATAATAGGCTGCCCTGCTGTTCAATAACTCGATCGATGGAGAACAAGTAAGTGTGGTGGAGAGACATCGTATTAATGAAAGACACTAGCAATGTGTAATCGTGCTAGGTACTAGGAACTTTATATACGACATCCAATAAATAGGGACAGAATACTACCGGTAGGGTTTCAGCAGAACGGAAAGGCACCTGAAGAGGACCACGTGACTGATTTAAGTCGTGCTCTTGTTTGATTACTTTTGGAGCTACACTAAAGCCGTGTGACATGATTGGAGTCACAAAAGTGCGTATGTATGTATGAAAGGAAGCAACAAAGGAAAAGGAAAAACCGACGGAAAACCGGAAAAAGACCATAACTTTTGTCCTTTTTTCAAGTGCAAAACTTAAAGCTTTGGGATCATGCGAAAGATAATGACCACACCATAAACACAACACAATCGACAGCACGACTACAGATAATGGAAGTAAATGCTGTCATTTAACAACAAAAACAAAAATTCTTTGAGTGCGTGAAGGTTGCGCGGGGGTACATCAGTTGACCACGTTAGGAACAAAAGGCAAGTACTACCATCAAATACGATCTTTGCATGAGCAATCCCCCGAACTGCGTGTATTTAATATTAATCTGGACGTCACATGTCTGCAATTTCCATTAAATATATTATTTTCGTTGAAATCAAAACGACAACAAAGTTTCTAAAAGTAGATGTGTTTATTTGGTTCTCATCGAACGCCGAGCTCGGGATTCTGGACGCGTAATTGTCATGTACGCGCCAACTGTACAGCTCTACTTCCTTATGCGAAATCTGCGGTAACCGTCCGCCACATTCCCTTTCACTGTCAAAAGGGCAACCTGTTTTGTTCGTTCTGACCACCCAACGACAGCAATCCTGCCTGCCAAGCGGTGTAAAGATGCTGTGACAGCAGCAGTCAATTCGCGCATGTTATCTTGGTAAACTAATAAATACTGGTAAAAGACACAATACTATACTTCTTTAATACAAGTGAACACTTCAGTGAAAATCAGGAGATGCTAAAAGTATCTAACATATTCACTAACTCGCAATGAAAGTGTCCTCATGCATCTGGATCTTCCAGTGTTTCTCCAGGTAGCAAAGCCAAACGTCAAAAAATCTATACTGTAGGAAGAATTCATAAATTTCACAATCTAGCCCCTGCAGTGTAACTAACCCTCAACTGCCGCAAAACGTCTAGGTAGGCTACTGTATTCCTGGGCGTATCAATTTCTATAGCAGCTCTACAGTACGAATCCCTAGCTGTGTAGCTGCAGAAAGACTTTCGTCGACAATGTTTTTTACTTTAAAGGGAAATTTGGGAATCGGTATCACCGTTCGACGAATGTAATCTAAAATTATTCAGTCTAATACAAAGTCGAAGTTACACAACTCCACCTCGGATTCTGTGTTAGTTTTCGGGTCCACGACCAAACAACTGAAACAAAACGCAGCTCTATCACTGGTTTCGACAGTGACAAATTAAGGACCGGAAAAACATACACGACGCCATTACCAAAAGGTGAAGGTATCTACCATGGCCAAGGCCATCTTCCTGCAAGCTGCCGCTAGCACAAATTATGTGGCATCGCCTTGAGCGCAGAATCTGGTTCCGCGTAACTACCAGCAGGCACTGCCGCCTCTCTTACTGCTGCGCGCGCTTTGTGTGTGTGTGTGTGTGTGTGTGTGTGTGTGTGCGTGCGTGCGTGCGTGCGGCGCAGTAAAGGCTTGTTACATTAGAGACGTAATCTAAACATGACATCAGGACACTCAAATGACATTTTAAATTAATATAGCGTATTGGCGCATAGCCTGGCAACCAGAAACAGTCACACCCTATTCTCTGAGTTCATCCATAGTAGCATATGTTAGCACTGAAAACGCGTAAAACATATTCTCGATTTAGAACTACTACTGCATCAAGACACTCGATACCTTTCGAAATCACAAATAAATAAACTAGTTTCAGAGACGCTTATTTCAATCACAGTTATTTTCTTGGAACAGCCACAAAGATGTAACTAAGTGCAGCATGTAAGTCACATCTGTAGTAAAATCTTAATGGAAAAAGAAATGCAAAATATTTTTAAAAATTGGCGTGGTCATATTTTACATGACGCCCACAGCACAACACAACACAAATATTAGCATAGACAATAAAATACGACAGTAATAACTATTCAAACCAACGTAATGCCACGTGAATTATTTGCATACTTCGTTAATAACAAAAATTATATAATTAGCCAGGTATTATGTAACGGAATCAATGCAACACTACTTGGATTCGAGTTATTCTTCCAGCCCACTCTCCGATTATTTCAAAATTTGTAATGTGAAACTATGTATACATATGGTTTGTCTTTCGTAAGTATGGTCGTTTTACACGTATTTGTTGTCAGTGAATAGTACTTAATGATTGTTACCTTCAATATGGACTAGATCACAGCACCCTGTGTCAGTCACCTCGTAATTACGGTAACGATTGCTCTCTTATTTATGGATAGCCAAGTACAGATAAGCAAATGTTTTCGAAGCGCAGCTTTTGTGCTTTTAGGTACTTGTGATTCACCACTACTATTAACAATTATTTCAGACTGCCTCACGCGAACATCATCACGTACTCTGAGAAAGTACAGTAGTTAGTTTGAGACCTCATAGTAAAATAAAGCTGTTCTTAATCTTTCGGTTGGTATGAACAGCCTAGTGCATTACCAGGCAGGGTGCTTAGACCTTTGAACTGACTCAGCCAGTTGTATGAGAATACTATTAATATGCATTTCGAACCACAGTTCTTTTTATTTTATGGAGTCATGGCAGAGGTCAAAGAAACGTCAAGTGACAAAAAAAAAGGAAAAAGATTAATCATAGGACAACCTGGGAACTAAACACATTTGGACATTCGGTCTTTCACTTACTGAACAATCGAGCCACGTTGGGACGACGACGACGACACTATGAAACTTGTATCGGAAAATGAATACAAACATTGACAAAAATACCTTACGAAAATATCTGAAGGCAACCCTTTGGGGCTCGAAACGCATGGTACATCTTAAATGAAGTCACAATTTTAGACTGAAGGCAGTCTTCAGTCCATATTTTACCAATAATTTTTGTTTCAACATCGAACTCCCGTGATCACAATCTCTTCCACCAAAGGTATTCGAATCAGCGACCTCTTAATCATTATGGCGTAACCTGGTGGCCAATCGCCAAGGTCATGCAAAAAAAAAAAAAAACCAGCAAATTACTTGATTTACAGCTTTTTAACAAGGCATTGCAACATGTATGAGATATCCGTATAGCCGGACTTTAATTCACCCGTCTTACCGACCCCGCCGATACTACGCACGGCATTTCCCTCTGCGTCCCGGCGTCTGGACGTAGCGGGCGCCGACCCCAGGTGCAGCGCCATTAGGGGAGCAGCCACGCCCTCCTGGGCTGTCAAAGCACCCGCCACGTGCCGTGGACGCGAGTGCGGGGTTAAGCACGCTTAATGGATAGCCCCCTAATGAATTCAAACACGCCCCTGCGCGGAAGCACCACTACACAAGACTCCTGATAAGGAAACGTTTTACGCGGGTCAAAATCAACGTCTTGTATCGCCCGTTCCATTTTATCCCAGTTTAAGTAGCACGGTATGAGGAGCAGTGCTGTCATCTACCGGTATTTTGATCGTAGAACAATGAACTACGTCTTTTGTCAAAAACATTTTAAGGCACGACTACGAGGCTGTATCGTGATGTTACCGAAACATCGCTAGTGGTTCTCCATTCATCGCCGGCCGCTGTGACCGAGCGATTCTAGGCGCTTCAGTCCGTAACCGCGCTGCTGCTACGGTCGCCGGTTCGAATCCTGCCTCGGGCATGGCTGTGTGTGATGTCCTTAGGTTAGTTAGGTTTAAGTAGTTCTAAGTCTAGGGGACTGATGACCTCAGATGTCAAGTCCCATAGTGTTTGGAGCCATCTGAACCATCGCCATACATCCTACTCGAATCTGTGAGGTAATATGATGCCAGATGAGTGGTTTTAGTTAGTAGTTGGCGAGCATATCTCCGTCGTTCTCCTGAGAGTTATAGTTTTGCGATGGCTGATCTGAAAGAGCAGCGTGAATGTATAAAGCTCGGCTTCGACCACGAGAAAACCGCTTCGTAAACACACCAAATGTTGAAATAAGCGTTTGGAGACAACGCTTTAAGTCAGGCACTATCGACTTTCATAAGGGTTTGAAAAACGGTCAAGCATCGGCTATGTTGACTATTCCGGTCAGCCGTCAACTGGGTACACGCCAAAAAATGATTAGAAACAGAGCGAGTCTGATTCTTTAAGACCATGGACACACTACCCAATATCTCTGTTACAGCTTGGGAGTAACTTATGAGCCATGTGAAGGTGTAGCCGTGGTGATGTAGAGGGTAGATCAATGCACGCCTGCCATGGAAGACGCGGGTACGATCCCGGACAAGGTCGGGTTTCTACTTCGTCCCCCTCCACAATGACCCACTCAGCTGACATCAAGAAAATATTGGAGATCTATCCATGGGGTAAGAGGCAGCCTAGGCCATGTGTCCACCACTCTCCTCCTACTGCTTTGATGAAGAAAGGCTACACTATACCTGCGGTCAACCAACAGCCCAATCATGAACTTGTGCCACAGAGTTGACTTACAAGTGAACGTAATATCCCACAAGAACTGAACAGGAACATTCAGTGAAGTCTGTGCCAAGGCTCTTTGAAACCAGTGGAATTTGAACATCGCATGGAAGTGGAACGTAAACAACTGCCTCAAGACGATCCAAAGTTACTTTGAAACGTTGTCACTGGTGACAAAAAAAGGAGAGGGGGGAGGGGGAGGGAGGGAGGGAGGGGGGAGAAAGGGGGGGGGAGAGAGAGAGAGAGAGAGAGAGAGAGAGAGAGAGAGAAGCGCTTAGTGCCAAGCGACTGGAGGAAAGTGCATATGGCTCCTCCATATAAGGAAGGGAAAGAACGAACCCGCATAATTACAGATCAATACGCTTAACCTCTGTTTCCTGCAGAATTCTTGAATACATTATGACTTCGAACACAATGAATTTCCTTGAGACAGAAAAACTCCTGTACACAAATCAGCATGGATTTAGAAAGCATCGCTCGTGTGACGTTCAGCCCTCCCTTTTCTCACATGATACCTTGCCATTCATGCGTGAAAGGCAACAGGCAGATTCCATATTCTTAGACTTCCGGAATGCATTTGTCACTGTGCCCCACTGTAAAGAGTTAACTAATGACCGAGCATACGGTTCTTCTAAACTAACAGAACTCAGTACGCTGTCTTCGGTCGTCGACTGTTCATCAGAGACAATGGTATCGTCAGTGGTGCCTCAGGGTAGTGTGAACAGACCGCTCTTGTTCTGTATACACATAAATGATCGAGCAGCGATTAGGGACTTGGTTCAAATGGCTCTGAGCACTATGGGACTTAACTTCTAAGGTCATCAGTCCCCTAGAACTTAAAACTACTTAAACCTAACTAACCTAAGGACATCACACACATCCATGCCGGAGGCAGGATTCGAACCTGCGACCGTAGCGGCCACGCGGTTCCAGACTGTAGCGCCTTTAAGATTAGGGACTGTTTGGTTATGACGCTGTAGTACACTGGAAAGTATCGTCGGTGAGTGACTGTAGGGGGATACGGGATGACCTGGAGAGACTTTTTATTTCGTTCGATGAAAGGCACCTTGCCCTAATTCTAGAAAAATACAAGTCAATACAGAAGAGCACGAAAAACAACGCTGTAGTGTTGGGTGGTTGACTGATTCGGGGGAGGCGACAAAACAGCGAGGTCATCGGTCTCATCGGATTAGGAAAGGATGGGAAAGAAGGTGGCCGTGCCCATTCAAAGGGACCATCGCAGCTTTTGCCTAAAGTGATTTAAGGAAATTACGGAAAACCTAAGTCAGGACGGCCGGAAGCGCGTTTGAATCCCCTCGTCCTCCCGAACGCGAGTCCAGTGTGCTAACCACTGCGCCACCTCACTCGATCCTGTAGTGTTAGACAGTATTAGTGGCGTGCAGCTTGGAAAAGTAACTTTGCGAAGCAGTATGAAATGGAACGAGGACGTCAGGTTGGTGGTAGGGAAGGCGAATGGTCGACTTCGTTTCGTTAGGAGGAGGAGACACCATCTACGAAGGGAACGGCGTAACGGTGTACAGAACACTAGTACGGCTCATTCTTGGGTACTGCTCCAGTGTTTGAGATCCCTACCAGATCGGACTGAATGAGAATATCGAAGCAATTCAGAGGCGGACAGCTAGATTTGTTGGCGGTAGGTTCTATCAGCCCCTGAGTATTACGGAGATGCTTCGTGAATTCAAATGGCAATCCCTGGAGGAAGACTGCGTTCTTTTCGTGAGGCGCTATTGAAAAAATTTAGAGAACCGGCATTTGAAGGTGACTGCAGAACGATTCTACTGCCGTCGACGTACATTTCACCTACGGACCACCGTGACAGGATACGAGAAACCAGGGCTCGTGCGGAGGCGTACAGGCGGTCGATTTTCCATCGCTCTATTTGCAAGTGGAGGAGGAAAGGAAATGAGTAGCAATGGTACAAGGTACCATCCGCCATGCACCATACGGTGGTTCACGGAGTATGTATGGAAATGTAGGTAAGTTTTTATGAAGGAAGATTAAGCTTTAACGTCCCGTCAACAACGAAGTTATTAGAGACGGGGCAAAAAGTTCGGAATGCTTCAAATGGCTCTGAGCACTATGGGACTTAACATCTATGGTCATCAGTCCCCTAGAACTTAGAACTACTTAAACCTAACTAACCTAAGGACATCACACACATCCATGCCCGAGGCAGGATTCGAACCTGCGACCGTAGCAGTCGCGCGGCTCCGGACTGAGCGCCTAGAACCGCTAGACCACCGCGGCCGGCCACGGAATGCTTCAAGGATGGGGAAGAAAATTGGCCGTGGCCATTCGAAGGGACCACCTCGGCATTTGGCCGGAGTGAGTTAGGGAAATCACGGAAAACGTAAATTTCGACGGTCTGATTCGAGTTGGAACCGGTGTCCTCCCAAATGCGAGTCCAGTGCGCTAACCACCCCAGACGCGGCCGTTACGTCGGACACGGGGAGCCGTGCGCCTCCGGCGGCAGCGATTTGCATGCAGAGAAAGCCGTGGGACGGCGGGACAAAGCCCTCCCAGACGCCACTTTCGCCCGGCCTTGCGGGAGGCGGCAGCTAAGCAGTCTCCAACCGTCGCTCATCTCCCCAGAAAGAAACCACTAACTGCGACCACCGAGTCCCTGCCCTGTCGCAATAGCTGCAGCATCCTACTTGTCGCCGGAATCAGTATTTCGCCCGGAGCCGGGGTTCGCACTCAGCCCGCAACGGGCAACTCATAAGCGCCAAAGATTTTCAGCTGGCCGTCCAACATCACTTACTTTGTACGTTTGTAACGCGGATCTTTAACTTGAGAGTGGCTGATCGTTTGCTAAAAAAATTCCAGAAAGTTATTTAGTGGTACAGTCTCAGATGGAGATAAGTCACGACGAATAATGAAATAGAAAACGCTCCAAATTGAAAATCACACATTTGTCAGGAGAAAGAAACACACAATATACCTCTATTGTTACATCACTGATACAACATTACTATCCTGCTCACTGCATAACCCCAGAAAATGAGGCAAATGGGAAAATAAATAATTTATTGAGAACGTTCTAGGTGGCATACCAGGAAACTGACTGGGTGCAAGGGCCACTGAAGATTTTGTTGCAGGTGCCATTAACCCTGAGGCACTATGTCTTATCTGTGATAATAGTGTGATAATAGAAGAACAGACATGCGGCACTGATACATTAAAACTCTGCTTGAGTTGCCAGCAACTGACAACTGAAGCGGTGTTTTATTTTTTTTATTGTGTTCTTCAGTTACGGATGTTCATCTTATCAGATACTTTGGGGATATACAGCAGGATAAGGGGCAGTTAAATGAAAACGAAGCTACCTATACAGGACGATCAGAAACAATCTGAAAAGCTTGTAAGGGTGTTGTAGGACAGGTTGTGTTGGGAAATGACCGCCCAGGAAAAAAATTCGATAGGTTCCGCCACTTCCGAGTTAATTAGCATTGAAGTTAGCCAATCAAGCCGTTGCACGTGCAAATTCCAGCTGCCTGTTAGATTCGGTTAGTGTCTGTTGCTCTCACAGCATAGATAATAGCGCACGAGACTGCTCAGCCTCTTGCTCGGATTCGACCTTTACCACTGCCCCATACCCAATCCTTGTATCGCCCTCTTGTACGGTTTTAGGAAATCAAACGAAGCGCACGTTTGACGATACTGTCTCCATCAGCGCACTGTCAGCAGAAATTATGAGAGTTCTGCTGAACCCAACCTATAAAATTTTTTGTCGTATCCGACGACTAGTTTGCTGCAGCTCTCCAACCAAGTCTACTCTGTGCACATTGGCTCGTCTCTGCATAACGGCTGAAAACTACAGCCATTTGAGCCTGCTAACTGAAGTCATGTTTTGGTCTTCCTCTACAATTTTTATCACCGTACTTCTCTCTATTACAACTGACGACTTCTTGTATTCTATCAAGCGGTCTCTTCTTTTAGTCAAGTTATGCATTCATTTTTTTAACCCCCATTCGGTACAAGAGTAGCAACTCTTTAATCGTTATCGGGTTGATAATTTTTCTGTAACATCACGTTTCATAAATTTTCATTCCCTTCTTGTCTGCGCTCGTTGTGGTCACCTTCATGTAAAGCTAAGTTCTAGACATTGTTTCTCAAAGCGACTTCCTAACAGAGAAATTTATGTTACATCTTAAAATATTTCTCTTTCATTTTGTTACAATTAAGATAACAAGGAATGCAGTAACTGTACTTTCTGCTCTGGGTTACGCAGGCTACGCTTGGAGCGTCGGGTGACAGAAAATATGGAACTCGCAGCTCGGATTCTCCTCCTTGGCAAAGCGTCATGTTTCAGCAACCTAAGGAGCTACGCAGTATGCATCGCGCGCAGAATGTTGTTTCTCCTCCTCTCGCACAAAAGCCGGAGAGCGCCAACGCACGCACTGCTTCACAGCGCAGTCATACGCAAGGCGCTTACTGTAACTGGACTTCGAAGCACACTGCAGAGACGATCCCCATCCTCAGTAACTCTGAACGGATACTAATGACGCAACACCTCTAACATTTTGTCCATCTGTAGCTTCCTTGACATCATCGGAGCTACTGTCCTCTCGCGACGACTTCCAATTAAGTAGTCTCCGCAGGTGTTTTCTTGCATTCTTCCCGCAACATAGAAAACAATTTTAGAGCAACGTTATCAGTACACATATGTCGATGGTAGGCAATGAAAACCTCGCAACTCCATCTATCTATGAAATAACTCCATAGTCAAAGAGACATTTAAAAGTACATGGTAGATGTTTCTACTCTGTCAATAACTAGGCTTCTACTAAACAGTTACACATGTAGCAACTTTCTGTACACTTTATATCTTTTTTTTAAGAAACTGTTTTTGCTTCACCTGCAAAATTTAACAAAATGGAGTCACGAAGTTATCATCGATATGTCATTCTGTTAGTCAGCAGGCGTTGCAGTTTCCCAGAATGCTAATCTCTTAAGACCCGGGTTCTGCGTTTTTTATATTATTGAGTTATGGCTTTGATTTTACGGCTGTACGCATGATCAGGATGAAAATGAAAGCTTCATTCAAATATCTGCTCTGTGTTAAGAGGATCATTTCATTAGAACTGCATACGGAATTCATATTTTAAGAATTTCAAAACCAGTAGATCAACATAAAACTCTCGTAAGTTGCGATACACTCGCTAATGAGATCGTCAAACTTCAGGTTGGGGGGGAGGGGGGAGAGATTTGACACCAGACTCACTCTTGCATTATCTACAGTTGTCTCATTCTTTCCCGAGCCTGTTCAGTCAGGTGTGCGAAGAACGGACGTTGGTGACAGAAGAACCTGCATATTAACTTTCGCATCCACTGTGCACTGTAGCCACTACGTAATGAAAACTTCGGCTTTGTGGACCGTCGAGAGCATCTACGGACGTAAATTGTAACCAAATTCAAATGTTGTGTCTACTGAAATTAAGAGCGCCTTATTGCTGATAATTCTAACACAGCTGTTACCGCTACGGTACTACAGAGTTGTTCAATTGCGAAGATTCGCATCTATAAGGGAAACATATTACTGGTCCGAAGTCTTCCGACTTGTACAGGTGGAAAACTAGGGAGCCGTGGGGTTAAGTAAAAGTGCGCATACTGTGCGTTCACGAAACTGCAACAACGTTGAACGTGTTAATGTCTCCACTGTTACGAAGCCCATCGCTGACTTGTTTATGCCGCACTGTTATCAGAGATGGTCATTCATTGCTCTCACCTCTGAAAGAAGCAAAAGCTTATCATTGCATACTACTGGCACCATTCGACTCACATAAAAGGTCCATGTGGAAAATGTCTACAGGAACTTTGATGTCTTTGGTTTCGTTGCACGACAAAGTCTTCAACTGCCTACTGACGCTTACCTCTTTGACTTTTTAGTTTTCAGCGTCGTAAACTTCGTATGGCAAAGGAGGCGTGCCAACAGTTGGCAGCACTGATGCCAGCCTTGAACTGCGAATGGAAAAAGGCTGCATGAGATACCGAAAACAATCGCACCTAGACCTGCGGCAGCTTAGAAGCAATGCTCTAGAGATGTACACAAAACCGCGTTATGTCATTGGCTGTAGCAGGTGCGCGACGCTGCAGCACCAAGATACTTGCAAAATGACAGCAAACTACGAAGAACGTGAGCAAGAAATTTAGAAATGTTGAACACACACACACACTAGAGAACATTCAGAATAATATCGTGGAGCGGTTATTGAAACAGTCACAGGTGATTCGCAAGTGAGTTTTCGCTTCTCTGTCTGTGGGGCAGCTGTGCATACACTGGGGCGCCGTATGCCACAATAATCTTCGGTTTAGCGGCTGTCTGAGAGCGTGCACACGAGGCCTCTACAGCTTCTATCATCCTCCAGACACCACCGCCGATCGCTATTTTTCAGTAGTTCATGTGCCCATTAGCAGTATCATCAGCTGAACATTGGCTACTTCCCAGAAATATTACGGATACTTACTTCTAGACACCTTAAATCAAACTAGGACTCAAACAAGGTTAGGGTTCGTATATACTGTCGGTATCGTGCTGACTACTTACATCAGACGTTGAACACGTGTTTAGCTGGACGAGCACGGAGGAGAATATCGGTTGCGAGCTAGACGTAATATCCCAGCATTCGAGAGTGTTTTAGGGGACCCACGGAGAAGCTACGTCAGGATAGTTGGACGGGGATTTGCACCGCACTTCTCCTCAACTACCAAAAAGATAGATTACGGTTTAAGGTCCCTCAACAGAGAGGTCATTAGAGACGAACCATAACCTCGGACAAGGGACTGACGGTGGAACGAACTCGGATGCGTCCTCTCCAAAGCAACTATTCCAGCATTTGCCTTAAGCTATAGGAAAATTACGGAAAATCTAATTTGCCAATTTCGATCGATCTTCACTGTCCTCGACATGCTCAGGACGCATAACTTTACAAGCAGAGAAAAATGTTTTCCTCGGCTGCCTCAGACATATTCGCATCAACTATTTTCTCCTATTCCATGCAACCTGCATTAGAATTGTAAATATTGTCCAGATAGATAAAAAGCGCCGCACACGCACATTATTATGTTATTTCCCTGCATGCTACTTTAAGGAAGCTCTTCTGCCACTGGGATAGTATCTTTATTATTTTGTGCACGGATTGTACACAAGGGCAAGATGCAACCTTTTACTGATTAAAATTATGACGCGGTACTCTGGAAATAAAAACCATCATAATGAGCAACGACAGTATATAACGATCCATGATTTGTCCGAGGCGGCGTGAAGTTGAGCTTCGTTAAGACTTGAGCTCGATTAGGCTCATTCCATATGTGCACTGCCTCGTTTCATTACTTCATTCCTAACGTGGGTCCACGGCCGGCTTCTTCATCTCGTTACTGTCAAAACTAATGTGAATTATGCAAACTAGGGTGGCCAATACGATACGGTTTCGAATGGATGTCGACTCGCCGGACTGAATCAATCTACGGGATGTTAGGGGCATAAGTACAGAGTGATAAACACAAAATCAAATAAGGGTAATGCAGGAGAAGGTTTAATAATGAATAGGAAAATAGGAATGCGGGTACGCTACTACAAACAGCATAGTGAACGCATTAATGTGACCAAGATAGGCACGAAGCCCACGCCTACCTCAGTAGTACAAGTTTATATGCCAACAAGCTCTGCAGATGAGGAAGAAATTGAAGAAATGTATGATGAAATAAAAGAAATTATTCAGATAGTGAAGGGAGATGAAAATTTAATAGTTATGGGTGACTGGAATTCGTCAGTAGGAAAAGGGAGAGAAGGAAACGTAATAGGTGAATATGGATTGGGGGTAAGAAACGAAAGAGGAAGCCGCCTGGTAGAATTTTGCACACAGCACAACCTAATCATTGCTAACACTTCGTTCAAGAATCATAAAAGAAGGTTGTATACCTGGAAGAATCCTGGAGATACTAAAAGGTATCAGATAGATTACATAATGGTAAGACAGAGATTTAGGAACCAGGTTTTAAATTGTAAGACATTTCCAGGGGCAGATGTGGACTCTGACCACAATCTATTGGTTATGAACTGTAGATGAAAACTGAAGAAACTGCAAAAAGGCGGGAATTTAAGGAGATGGGACCTGGATAAACTGAAAGAACCAGAGGTTGTACAGAATTTCAGGGAGAGCATAAGGGAACAATTGACAGGAATGGGGGAAAGAAATACAGTAGAAGAAGAATGGGTAGCTTTGAGGGATGAAGTGGTGAAGGCAACAGAGGAGCAAGTAGGTAAAAAGACGAGGGCTAGTAGAAATCCTTGGGTAACAGAAGAAATATTGAATTTAATTGATGAAAGGAGAAAATATAAAAATGCAGTAAATGAAGCAGGCAAAAAAGGAATACAAACGTCTCAAAAATGAGATCGACAGGAAGTGCAAAATGGCTAAGCATGGATGGCTAGAGAACAAATGTAAGGATGTAGAGGCTTATCTCACTAGGGGTAAGATAGATACTGCCTACAGGAAAATTAAAGAGACCTTTGGAGAAAAGAGAGCCACTTTTATGAATATCAAGAGCTCAGATGGAAACCCAGTTCTAAGCAAAGAAGGGAAAGCAGAAAGGTGGAAGGAGTATATAGAGGGTCTATACAAGGGTGATGTACTTGAGGACAATATTATGGAAATTGAAGAGGAAGTAGATGAAGATGAAATGGGAGATATGATACTGCGTGAAGAGTTTGACAGAGCACTGAAAGACCTGAGTCGCAAAAAAGCTCCGGGAGTAGACAACATTCCATTAGAACTACTGACAGCCTTGGGAGAGCCAGTCCTGACAGAACTCTACCATCTGGTGAGCAAGATGTATGAGACAGGCGAAATACCCTCAGACTTCAAGATGAATATAATAATACCAATCCCAAAGAAAGCAGCTGTTGACAGATGTGAAAATTACCGAACTATCAGTTTAATAAGTCACGGCTGTACAATACTAACACGAATTCTTAACAGACGAATGGAAAAACTAGTAGAAGCCGACCTTGGGGAAGATCAGTTTGGATTCCGTAGAAATATTGGAACACGTGAGGCAATACTGACCATACGACTTATCTTAGAAGCTAGATTAAGGAAAGACAAACCTACGTTCCTAGCATTTGCAGACTTAGAGAAAGCTTTTGACAATGTTGACTGGAATACGCTCTTTCAAATTCTGAAGGTGGCAGGGGTAAAATACAGGGAGCAAAAAGCTATTTACAATTTGCACAGAAACCAGATGGCAGTTATAAGAGTCGAGGGACATCAAAGGGAAGCAGTGGTTGGGAAGGGAGTGAGACAGGGTTGTAGCCTCTCCCCGATGTTGTTCAATCTGTATATTGAGCAAGCAGTAAAGGAAACAAAAGAAAAATTCGGTGTAGGTATTAAAATCCATGGAGATGAAATAAAAACTTTGAGGTTCGCCAATGACATTGCAATTCTGTCAGAGACAGCAAAGGACTTGGAAGAGCAGTTGAACGGAATGGATAGTGTCTTGAAAGGAGGATATAAGATGAACACCAACAAAAGCAGAACAAGGATAATGGAATGTAGTCGAATTAAGTCGGGTGATGCTGAGGGTATTAGATTAGGAAATGAGACGCTTAAATTAATGAAGGAGTTTTGCTACTTGGGGAGCAAAATAACTGATGATGGTCGAAGTAGAGAGGATATACAATGTAGACTGGCAATGGCAAGGAAAGCGTTTCTGAAGAAGAGAAATTTGTTAACATCGAGTATAGATAGTATGGAAGTGAAACATGGACGATAAATAGTTTGGACAAGAATAGAATAGAAGCTTTCGAAATGTGGTGCTACAGAAGAATGCTGAAGATTAGATGGGTAGATCACATAACTAATGAGGAAGTACTGAATAGGATTGGGGAGAAGAGAAGTTTGGGCACAACTTGACTAGAAGAAGGGGTCGGTTGGTAGGACATGTTCTGAGGCATCAAGGGATCACCAATTTAGTATTGGAGGGCAGCGTGGAGGGTAAAAATCGTAGAGGGAGACCAAGAGATGAATACGCTAAACAGATACAGAAGGATGTAGGTTGCAGTAGGTACTGGGAGATGATGAAGCTTGAACAGGGTAGAGTAGCATGGAGAGCTGCATCAAACCAGTCTCAGGACTGAAGACCACAACAACAAGTGCAAGTGTTTCTATGGATGACTTGAGGACAATGTACCGAAAACGTTACATTAGTATTTATTTCCTTTGTAGACTAATAATTATAGCTATTACGAGTAGTATATTTTTAGGTTAGTTAGTACCACCAAATACGCTTGGCACAAGCAAGCCATTGATATTTATTTTCCCCTTGGTAGCAGGTCAGGTATTGAAGCGTGGACGCAAAACGGATAGTTTAAACTGACGGGCATAGTCCACTTAGTGATGCAGTTTCGGCTGTTCAGAAAAGATCAGGTAGTAAATTATGTGATGACTTTTTGGGAAGACTGTTAGACGCAGAGAAAAGACAATTAACATACTGAAGTTTGGTACATAGTACGTTACCAATTATGACAATTATCTTTTCCTATACCGGTAACGCTATCTATAAGAGGCGGCCATCCCGATACAAGTTTTCTCTGACTCCGATATGTCACGTCAGTTGGTTTTGCGAAAACTATCACGACCGTTTCCCTTCCCTTCCCTGTCCTTGCCCAGTGCTATTGCTTCGTCCCTTTCTTTTGCCTTATACTACGCTCTAAAGCAGTGCTGAGTAGGTTTACCTTGGGCAACAATGACACTTAGTGTGCTCACACAACGGAGTGACGTGGCGTAAAATTAGTATTAACTTTGTGCGGGTAGCGAAAATACAATTCGCGTAGGAACTGGAGTGTGGCACCCGGAGCATAGGTTTCCGGGTTATAACAACACGAATATCCACACTGCATGCGTTAATCTGCGATATCTGCAGTTTCAAAATATACAGCGTACTGCCATTCTTTAACGTATAACGTATAGCTCACAGGTGCTGCAAGTGATCAGAAAGTGCCAGAATGGTTACGTAAATATAGTGTAGTCACCCGATGAATAGCTCTGGCAAAGAACGAGTTAAGGCAGAAAGTGAAAACTTTTACACATCATTTTTGTCAGTGGTTGCTGAGTTTTGCAGCCATGCCATAGAGGTCCCACACGGATAAATGCAAATTAAGTATTCCTTAGCGGGCCCAAACAGCAATTTCTGCTACACAGATGTGAAGCTAACATAAACTGGAGCAACCTTTGACTGAGCTGCTTACATTCTGCAGAAGACGCACAAATGGCAGGAGAAGCGACCTAGGTCACTGTATCCCCAGTGGGCACTCAAACCGGTTACGGCGAAGTGCTCCGGTCGGCTGTTTTGCTTTGATGTCTAACTGGGAGCGCAGGATCGCGACCACATTCTCTCTTCCACTGCTTCTGAGATTAATTCCAGCATACTTCCGAATAATAAGCGACGAGGCAGCAATAACGTTCTAGACCAACTTGTTAATAAATTTCCAAACTCTTCCTACTTTTTTTTTTTTTTTTTTTTTTTTAATGTTCAACCTATGTTTAAGCCAGTATAATAGCAGTACTTTGACCAGATGTAACTGCATTCGCAGATAAAGTATGCTGCTGCTTTGAAATTTACGAAGTATAAGAAATTATTGGGCATGCCTGACACATGGTCGGAGGTTGGTAGCCTGAACATGCACTCACAGGTTGAGTACATCTTAGTTCAGCGTAATGTTAAGAGTGTGCATCATAAAAGTCAACGAAATAGTTCGCGCTGCTTCGAGGACCAAATCGTTAGTTTCAGACGCCACAAAAACTCTAATATATAAAAATGAACATTTATTCGTTCGTCTTCTATGCTTGCCTATACCATTAATCCGAATACGATGCAACTTCGGTGAGCCGTTGTATACCGTGACCGCATAGGTTTCTGTGGGCGTGAAAGGAGGGTGACAGGCGCATAACTCAGGAACGTCTAATGTAATTTCAATTAAATTTTGTATATACATGAAATATTATTTGTATAAAAGTATCATAGGGGTAATATATCGTAACTACACTAAGTGGGGTGAGAAGACGTGACAAAAATATTCGATAGTGACAGATATTGGTATCAAAGCCATAGTTTTCGGTGTTGCTAGACATATTGGTGACAATCACGATGTCGTTTCACTCCTAGCGATGAGAGGTTGGGGGACAAATGCAGAGATATGTACGAGCATATATCTGTGACGCCAAAGGAATTTCTACCAAAATTGGTGCACTTAATCACTTGTTATCCGAAAAAGTTTCCTGTAACAGTAAGACTCCCCTAGCACCGCTTTGACTGAGGACTTGGGTGGAAAGGCGTGAAACAAAAGGATCTCAGGAACGCTTGGAGCAATGTCAACCACTTTTGATCTAAACGTGATTCATAAATAGTATAAAAACACTGCGGGAGCAAGAGCGCTAGAAGTGATAGGACGAAGGGTTTAAACGACGAGTGGTGGCATGCATAAACGTCCGAAAAAGACCTGTTGGTAGTCCTTTTTCTCGAAACAAACATCGGTAGAACCATAATTTTTGCTGAAAAGCCAGACGAAACTGCAGGACTAAATTCGCTAGACACACCTGTCTGTGACACATATTAAAATATGTGGTATTGCGTACGCGGGCGAAGCCGGCGACAAAAAATTTGTTTTTGCAGAAGATGCAAAAAGTAAAAACATTGTGTACCTCGAAGCACTTTCTCAAATTTAATTTACTGCACAAAAATTTACTTTCATTTATTTTGTTCTTGCAAATGTGTCCGCTTTGTAAGTTTATGCCCACTTTTAAAGAAAAAGAAGCATTGCAAAACTTGCCGGTTTAATAATAATTATTATTATTATATACAGTATATACAGGCTGCGGATATTTAAAAGAGGTGAGTAACTGAAGGAAAATTACACTCAACGACAATAAATTTTATGCGATAGTTTACGTACGCGTTCTTTGTTTTCTCAGAAGAGTAACCGTGGAAGATTTCAGCAATGTATCTACTAGCAACAGAGTTCGTATCGTCTCATGTCGTTTACAGCTTGCGACAAATTTTCTATAGCTGTAGCACATTTTAACATAACCAGTACTGCTGGTGGCGTGCACACATCATACGTAACTGACTACGACGGAACGCAACCAGTACTAGTGGCGGTGCACGCATCACAACTGACTACGACGAAACGCTGAAGTCATAAGTATGACAGTGTAGCTGGAAATGGAAATTCACTAAGCGAATAGTACCGAATGATGCAGTGTTCAATTTACCAATTCGCTCATCACATGAAAGATACGTGGGAATCTATGTCACGGTTATGGAGATTGACTTGATGACGTTCTCTTCATACTTGTTCTGTATTCTACGATACACGAACTTTGGCATTTATCGAGTCTGCGGGAGTGTCTGCTATAGACATAGAAAATTCGATCACATATCGCAGAGTGTGGGAAACGTGGCCGTCTGGCGTGATGGAGGGTAGTCGCTGATGGAAACACCAACTACGATGACGGAATCGACAAGACGCCACGAGTCATTACACTTTCATTGCGGAGATATCTGTGGAACAGATGTGGGTGTACGTGGGCAGCACGCCCGACGGAAGACGACAGTTACCCACCTGCCTGGCTTCCTGTGTCTGTTCGCCCCACATGGCGAGCGCCAGAGTAGCCTGTAACATACGGGCCATCTGGCTACTGCTAGCAGTTCACTGTCTCCCCACGCGATCATATGACTAGTAAATAATAGTTTTGCTTTTTTTCCCCAAGAGTAGAAGGGTTGCACCCATTGTGAAAATCCAGCAGCGCTGAAAAGCGTCGTCATGGAAGAGAATCATGGATTATACGAAAATCGGAGAAGAGGAGAATCAGTGTTTTATAAGTGGTCCTACAGAGACAGCAAAGGACTTGGAAGAGGAGTTGAACGGAATGGACAGTGTCTTGAAAGGAGGGTATAAGATGAACATCAACAAAAGCAAAACAAGGATAATGGAATGTAGTCGAATCAAGTCGGGTGATGCTGAGGGAATTAGATTAGGAGATGAGACACTTAAAGTAGTAAAGGAGTTTTGCTATTTGGGGAGCAAAAAACTGATGATGGTCGAAGTAGAGAGGATATAAAATGTTGACTGGCAATGGCAAGGAAAGCGTTTCTGAAGAAGAGAAATTTGTTAACATCGAGTATAGATTTAAGTGTCAGGAAGTCGTTTCTGAAAGTATTTATATGGAGTGTAGCCATGTATGGAAGTGAAACATGGACGATAAATAGCTTGGACAAGAAGAGAATAGAAGTTTTCGAAATGTGGTGCTACAGAAGAGTGCTGAAGATTAGATGGGTAGATCACATAACTAATGAGGAAGTATTGAATAGAATTGGGGAGAAGAGGAGTTTGTGGCACAACTTGACCAGAAGAAAGGATCGCTTGGTAGCACATGTTCTGAGGCATCAAGGGATCACCAATTTAGTATTGGAGGGCAGCGGGGAGGATAAAAATCGTAGAGGGAGACCAAGAGATGAGTGCACTAAGCAGATTCAGAAGGATGCAGGCTGCAGTAGGTACTGGGAGATGAAGAAGCTTGCACAGGATAGAGTAGTATGGAGAGCTCCATCAAACCAGTCTCAGGACTGAAGACCACAACAACAACAACTGAAGAATCGTGGAAATTAAGTGTCCTGGAAAGAAATGGAGGTTCTCCGCAGGATCGGGGAGAAATGAAGTATTTGCGAAACACCAACAACAAGAAAGGGTGGGGTCAAACGAAATGTATTAAAGACAACGTCCGGGAAGAGCTTAGATAATCCTCCGGGTGGCCGTATAGGACCAAAGTTGTAAGAGGAGTGCCAAGAGCCATTCTGAGACGAAGAGAGCTGCACGTGAGGAAAAATCTTGGCGGGTCGGATCAAACCAGTTAGACGTGAAAAAAATTGGTCAAGTTCGGGTAGGACTCACGCAATTACGGTTCCGCACGTACATAGTTATGTAAATACACCGCTCGTCCACCCTGGAAATCGAGAATCTCAACGGTTTATGCCTGTTAGTGATATCGATACCGGCAGGACATTGGTCCCGGGAATTCCAGGACGGTACTAAAATCTCTACAGAAACTCCTCAGACTAGGCAGAACATAAAAAAAAGAAGCGAGCAGGAAATATCAGTTTACATATGTAGAGACAGAAGATTTAATAAAAAAATGATTTACTTACTAAAATATGACTACAACTTACATTTTATGTTTGCATGGAGTGATGTTCATCCATTATGCTTTTGACAGATGATGAATGCAATCTATGTCCAAATGGCAAAATACACTCATGCTCATAAATTAAGGATAATTGCAGAACGTGGTGCCAGACAACGTCGCACTACACAAAACTGTCGCTAATAGCATAGGCACATAGGGAACACACACGACACAGGTCTGTAAGTCCACCTCTATACAGGTAGCTTTCAAAGAGATTGAGGGGTTGGTATCTGGTTCCTGGTTCACGCCAGATGAAAACCCGGTGAGAATCACTGTTTAGACTATACCTGGACTCGTCCGTGAACATAACCTGGGACCACTGTTCCAATGACCATGTACTTTGTTCTTGACATCAGGCCTTACGGGCTCTCCTGTGACCAGGGGTCAGTAGAATGCACCTTGCAGGTCTCCGGACGAATAAACCATGTCTGTTCAGTCGTCTGTAGACTGCGTGTCTGGAGACTACTGTTCCAGTGGCTAAGGTTCTGAGCAAAGCTACCTGCAGTACTCCGTGGCCGTCTGCGGACACTGATGGTGAGATATTGGTCTTCTTGTGGTTTTGTATACTGTGGACGTCCCGTACTGTAGCGCCTGGACACGTTTCCTGTCTGCTGGAATCGTTGCCATAATCTTGAGACCACACTTTGTGGCACACGGAGGGCCCGTGCTACGACCTGCTGTTTGACCAGCCTCCAGTCGCCCTAGTATTCTACCCCTCATAACGTCATCAATGCGTGTCCTTTGAGCCATTTTCAACACACAGTCACCATTAGCACGCCTGAGAACGTCTGCACACTTACTCGCTGCACCGTACTCTGACATGCACCAACACCCCTATACGTATGTGGGCTGCTGCCAGCGCCACTGTGCGACGACCGCAGGTCAAATGCACTACATGGTCATACCCCGAGGTGATTTAAACTTGCTTGCAAACCGCCCATCAGAGCGTTGTTTCACCATGTATCAGCATTATCCTTAATTTATGAGCATGAGTGTGTATTTTTTGTGATACAATTACAATTTAACATGTCTCAGATTTCTATGAAATCTTGATCTTGCCGAATTTCATGATTCTAGGTCAACGGGAAGTACCCTACAAGTTTTGATGAGTGAGTTTGCGAGTGTCAAAATATGTGACATAAGTGATTTTGATTGCAGTGACTTAAAAGTTTATAATTTTTACGCAGCCAAGGGACTATAGACGTTAGTACGTTATATAAATTAGAACTTGATGCGTCTGTCCGTTCCTAACAAAAAGGATTTTTAGCAGTCAGACAGACAACAAAGCAATCCCATAAGGGCTCCATTTTTGTTGACTGCGGCACAGAACCCTAAAAACATACGTGGTCCTTTGTCTGGCATCTCAAACAGTATGAATACTACACAAGTGTAAAAATGCGACAATGTGGCATCTGTTTTAACAAAACTATGAAATTCTATGCGTGATTTAAGGCAACACGCCTATGAACACTAAATTACACTGCGTTGTGGTAGAAATTAGCATTACACATTTCCTTATCTTTAACCAAATCATTGTGCTACAACAATTATTATTTCAGAAGGGCAAATATATCAATTTGACTGATGGCCGCACTTTCTGACAGATAGCTATTCTTACTGTCAGTGAATATTCGCGTGTTAATGTCTGTCACAGTTGCTTTGAAAAGAGCCACTGCCACCAAACTTTTTAACTGCTACCCGGTATTGAAGTATGATGCACCTTGTTAATCAATGCACACCACGACTACACATCCGGTGCGTCACTTCTCTTCTTAACACAATTAGCCTAGTTGTTTTCCATGAGTATGTGACATGTTCATGTTTCACGAGTTCTGAAATACCTCTGTTTTAATTTCGCTATTAGAAAACAGATGATTACCATAAAGCAGAAACCGGTAATCTGCTTCAGTAAATCAAAACGTGACATGTTCTTGCAATTCTACAGTCAGTTTAGATAACAAGCTTACCATTTTCCTGCAAAGGTCCACGTGATCGCATCTCATTGGCAGGACAGCGGGAAAATGGTAGCAGTTTACAAATGAGACAGCTTACAAAACAAGTTGCTCGATTCAGCTTAGAATACTGCTCAAGCGTGTTGGATCCATACCAGATAGGAGCAACAGTGGATATACAATGTATGCATAGAATGGCGGCACGAAGTGTCCCAGGTTCACACACGGGGAGCGTCACGGTCTGGTGAAAAATCTGTTTGGCTGACGTTTCGTGATAGCCTCTCAGCTATCGCGCAAAAACCTACTTACAGTGCTTCGAAAAGCAGCATTAAGTGAAGAATCGAGAAATATACCAGTACTTCAGCGCCCTACGAGTCGCTCCCGCAAGAACCACGAAAACAAGTTTATACTCGTTATATCTCGCACAGAAACATTTAAGCAGTCACTGTTCATGTGATCCATACCGGTACCCGATTGGAACAGAAGGAAACCACAACATGCCTCAAAATGGATTTTCACAGGAAGTATGGATATTTAGATTTAATAATATGATGATTAAGGTTTTCACCAAAAGGTATCAGTGAAGTGGGGTCCAGGAAGAGCTTGGCGTTAAACATATCTTCGGACGGGTACGAGTAGCAAACAACGTCGACTCGCTCGTAGACTTGCTGTGTGGAGGCGAACGGTTCACAACTGTCTACCGCACTACGCCTGCGACAGCTCATTATTCAGCTAAAGCGTCATTTACCTGCGGAACACGCAAGAACCCTGGGAAATATTTTCATAATAAGCAAAGGCCATGTATTTCTGTGCGTTTACACCGAAAACGTGTCCGTGTGCTCTTACTTCTAGTTCGTCGAGCATAGTAATTTTGTGGAAAAGCGCGCATCCAGAAACCGAGAGGTCACGGGATCGAATCCCGGTCTAGCGGCGGAACTTTTTCAGTTACCCGTCATCTCTTAATTATGTGAAAACATGGCAGAAACGTCACTTGGTTCGGCTTCCGCGTTAAACTTCCCTTTTACTTGTATGATTACGGGGTTAGGAACACTTAAGTCGAAACAGAACCTGCACCTCTTCTACCAGCACTTTCATGTGAAGCCCAGCTCGCTCTGTTCGACCACAACACCCGGAAAGCAGCAGACGCCGTGTTCCACGACTTTCTGAAGGCGTTAGATACAGTTCCGCACTGCCGCCTAATAAAGAAAATACGTTCGTACGGAGTATCAGACCAGCTGCGCGATTGGATTGAAGAACGGAA